>NC_136827.1:3785969-4060782 GCF_951394365.1 Tetrao urogallus
GGACCAGTTTGGGTCTAAAGAGAGTATGGGCAACAGTGCCAAGATCTTGCTGAAACCAAGGATATCCAGAGGATATCTTCTCTTCACCTGTACTCTGTACAGCTGGTCATCTCATCACACAAAGGCATGATTAAGTATGGTTCTATCAGTTGACATTGTCTCCTACCGATAACTGTATTCTTTGTGTTCTTCATGTGTGTGAGTATGAAAAACATGGATAAAAGTGTTATTATCAGTGACCTACAATCGAGCTCTTCCATTTTTATAATTTGCCCCCTGGAAACAGCTAGCAAGAGGGCAAGCTATCTCTCTAGCTGTTTGAGCTGCAGGCTATTTCTTAAGTAAATTGAAAACGTGTATGTGCTTCCCGTTCTGTGTAAAATTAGTTTGAAGATGTAGAACATCTTTACAATTAATTGTATTGTGGAGTATTTAGAGAGTACCAGTCTTCCTAAAAGTCGGTAAAGAAATATTTTTCTCATGCTAATTTGAGAAATCAACTGTTTCTAGTTTAAGAAGCAAAAAACAACTTGTCTTTTTACATAGAGGTAGGTTGTATTATTTTCTCTTTGATGAAATGAGCTGATTTTTTCGTTTTTCTTCATAACTGAAGTTCGTACTTGCCCGAGTGTTTTGCAAACTAATGGAATCTGTGTGTTTCATAAAATATGATCCCAGGTCTTTATTTCCTGCATTGCCTAAGTTAAGTTGGAAATATGTTAAATCTGAAGATATGCAGATTGTGCTGCCAGAGGGCTTCAGGGTAATGTTATAACTGAGTAGTTTATCATAGTAACTTTGAAGTTCTTGGACTGAAGGCACAAGAGAATTGCCAACTGCCTTCCATGGGGAATTGCAGTCATTTAAGGCTAAGAGGCTAGTGGCACTATGTATCCATTAAAGGCAAGTTAACCCCATAGAAGAAATTCTGGAAAATAGTTAAAATAACAGAACAGATAGTGAGACTAGCCAAAAACAGACATACTGAAGTGAATACATGCAGACATGAGAAAAGACATGTCTCTTGAATGAGCATGGTGCTAGTGTGTTCTCATTCTGCGAACGAAAGTGTTCATAGAGAGGGGCTTCACCGAAGAACCTTGTGACTTGAGTCCCAAAGGTAGCTTTCAGAAACACTGAGAACTCCTCTTGGTTTAAGCTTCTAGAGTGCAGCAGGCATTCAAGTCAATGGTTAACTTACCTTGTGAAAATGCAAGTTTTCTCTAGTTCACCTGGTGTGTGTTTGTGTTCATGGTTACCTTGCAAAGTGAATGGGGGTTGGGCAGACAAATGAAAGAGGCAGATTTTCAGGGGATGACTCAGCCGTCATTCTAGCAGGTGGCTTGGATCGACCAAGTCCTCTAGCAGTGTAATGGCAAAACAATGCAAGCCTTGTTTCTTCAGGCTGCTTGAGTTTCTTCAGACTGCTGCTTGAGTTATTTGGAGGTATTGGGTCCTGTTAGGAATCCGTAATTCTTTAGGATCAGGAATCTGGATTGAATTGTTTATCACGTTGGTTTTAGCTTCCTCATTTTGTATCTGTTACTACCAAGTTGATTTATCATTTAAAATAAATTATTTAGATTGCATGATTTTTTTTCATTTATAATAAGGAATATGTCTCTATCCCCAAAACTGTCACAATTTAGTTCATATAGAAATTATTTTTCTTATACTCTTAATGAACTTTTGGAACTTCTCTACAATTTGTCCTAGTTGAAGTTCGCTTTGATGTGAGATGTAGATGGTGCATTGACTCCTTACCTGTTTGCTTCTTAGGGAACTTCACTTCATAAACTTTGAATTACATAGGACTTATGCAATTTGTTTTGAGAGAAATGAGTGTCTTGATGATTTGTTTATCACAAGTGTGACATAAATGCATATAGTTTGGAGCTGGTACATGGCAGACACTTAGCTCCTGTTCTGAGGTATTCTAAATTGTTATTTATTTGAGATTCTATGACTAGAAATACCTATGTATGAAGAAGCTGGACAAGAAACAATCTTAGTACTGTGTAACGTGTGTAAGAGAGGTCGTTTGAAGTGTGTGATAATTAATTTTTCTTAATATAGAGTATGCATTTTCTCTACTGCTTTTATTTAATTCTTTATTAATTTAAAAGGGAGAACATCTGAGGACTTGAAGTTGAAACTGTTGCTCTAGCTTCCCTTCTCTATGGATTGCAAGTTTTTCCCTCTATATAATTTCTTTTTCATGTAATGTCTTTTTAGATTAAAGACAAATTGATTAATAAGTATTTTCATAAATAGCACCCACATAGGACTTGTGGTATTGAACACTGAGATGCAAAATCAGTTACTGATATCAAATTATGGGTGGCAGAGATGATCTTCATTTTTGTTGTTCAGAGTGCTGCTATTTGCCAATCTGGTACCCAGGAAAAAAAAAGGGAGGCAGACTTCTTCACGGTAGAAAATTCATGGACAATGAATAGCTTTAATCAAATGAAATAATTGGGTTTCTTTCAGGAAGAGAATTAACTTTAAGCAGCTTCTATTCTAACCAAAAGCTAACAGGATTAAGCCTGGAATTTGGTCCTTTTCCAAATCAGCAGAAATTGCAGCTTAGAAAAATCCTTTAAGTAAAAGCTTGTCTTAAAGCAAATATTCCACTTGCAGTTGTAACGATCAGGCCAAGTGGCTTTTGCATACCTCTGAACTTGTGTAGTGCCAGCCTCACAGGCTTAGTAAAAACAGCAACAAAATGACAGCAGCAGCAGAGAGCAAAAAACTTGGTAAGGAGTTGCACTGAGAACTGCGTAGCCAGGAGGCATAGCAGGGAGTCAAAACTGGCTCCAAAATGGATCCCTGGTTAAAATCAATAAGTAATATTTATATGTAGTCTGGAAAAAGGTTGGGGAATTAAGTTAGGGATGCACCTAGTTATGCTCATCTCTTATTGTAGTTGTACATCTTAAAATTTTGAATTACTTCAGACTAAAGCACTCAATATTTCATCAAGTAGCAAATTGATAATTGAGTAATAAAAACTTACTGAAATAGGGCTTTTTAGTGCTTTTTTAAATAATTTTTTTCATCCTTGTGTGTGTAAGCATTTGAATTTTCTATAAGGATTTTGTATTTATACATGTGAGTATTAAATTATTATTTTGAAATGGTTACAAGAGTTCAGCATCTCACTGCCTTTGATTATTGCCTTTTCAAAATAATAATCTGAATGTTCTTGTTGTCAATCTCAGTTCTGACCTTGTATACGTAATAATTACAGGCTCAGATTGTCCAGGTGTATGTGCTCTCTGAGATATAGGAGTCCAGAAGACAGAAGTGAAGAGCACTTAATACAATGTGTCTGTGGCAACTTGATTTACTCCAGGACTTATAAAGGTAATGAAGTTCAAGGACCAGAGCGGTCCTCAGGTAGAACTCTGTCTGGATACTTGGAGAGTGTTGGCTGCTCAGAAGAGTAATTGTCACCTCAAGTGGTGTAGCAGGAAGTCTGTCTAGCTCTTCTGGTGTGGCTTGGATCTGCATAGTGGAATTCTCCAGAGAGTTTTGGTGATGCTTTAAAATATTCAAACGTTGATTTTGAAGTTCAGTAGATTGCCTTGAAAGAAGACATACTTATGCTAAAAACAGATTGACAATAGGGAAGTAGTATCAAAAGCTTTACTAAAACTGATGTTGATGACAGTTCCAGGTTCTTCTCATTTTAATGAGTGCTTTCCACTGAGGTGTTGATGGATCAAAATAAACCTATCTTCCACAGTGGTGTTTTGTTCATTTCTTTGGGACAGTATTTATCTGAACACGGAGCAACCAAGAGTTGTAGCTGGGCCTGTGTATACTTGGAGCAGGATAGGTGTTCTGAGTCAGAATGAAGATCCCTTTGGCCTCACAACATGCAAAGTGCAGGAATTTCACACAGTAGAAATTTCGTGTTGAGTGAGTGTTTCTGCAGATAGAAATATATTGAAGCTAAATATAAATTAGATTCACCGTGACATTATAATTTTCTTTGTGTCTTTGATCCAATTTCTTTTCAAAGCTGCTTGTGTGTTTGCTTCCAACAATTCTTATGAGCCACCATGTATTTGAAAGTCAACCAAGATCAGATGTTAAGGTTTAGCTTTTTGTAGTTGAAACCCACTAGTGGGCTCATAATCAGCTGTCAGGCTTTTTATAAGGGAAATATAAAATATTAAGTTGCCCACAAATACCAGCTGTAAACCACTGAAGTCTGCAACAGTTCAATAACTTTACAGTAACAAAGTTTAGTTGAGTAAGGGGGTAACCTGTGGCAATGGGCTTTTTTTGCAGCAGTGCTAGACCTACTCTAAACAGGAGGAGGAAGTGTTACATAGTAGTTCGTCAAGGTTTTAGTCTATTTTACTTCAAATGGCAGACGAGCCTTGAGGGAAAGCTTGCTTGAACAGGTAGGCGTTCAGAAGGTGAATACTGCTTTTTTAATGCAGAGGAAGCAGTTATCAATAAAATCCAAAGGGTTTAAGGTAAGTTTACTTCATGAAGAAGGGTTGTCTTACAGCTTAGGGTGCTGTCCAAGTAGCTTTACTTGCTGAAATGGAAGCTTTAACGTAGCTCCTAATGTTCAGGATGATTTAATAGGATGATTGACCTTATATGCAGTGTAGGCTGTGTCATTCTACAGGAGTGGAGGAAAAAACAATCTAAGGATGTATGTTGATCAAAGAGCATTCAAGAAAGTCTTTCTCAGTACAGAGTACTGCAGAACTTGCTGAACAGTGGGAATGTTCCTGGGGCTGAAGAAAGAGAGGAATGGAGTTGATGTGTGGGATTGATCTCACAGACTTGAAAGGGGGAAAGAAAAAATCTGTTCCGTATGTGTGACAGGAATGAAAGTCTGTGTACACCTGCTCATGCTGAGGGAATGCGTTGTGCTGAGCATTAAGGCTTATCACAATGGGGAAAACAAGGGGATAGTGACTCTTTGCCTTTTGTGCCCCTCAGCTGACTAAGTTGACTGGGGAGAATTCTGATCTGCTGATGGCTGTGCTTCGGTAGAACTTTTGTTAACACAGGCAAGGGCATAAAAAGCAGATGGGAAACAACATGCAAATGGAACACCAAGCTATTTATGCACTGTTTGCTCCAGAGTTAATTCTTCCCGATGCCTTTGCAGTCAGGTCACCTGGCATGCCAGTGCCAGTTAATGATGCACCAGGGTCAAAAAACTGAACTGCAAACACAGAGGAAATGAAGCTGGAAAATCTGAAAAAATGTAGGCCTTTCCTCAAAGGTATTCCTTGAGAGGAGCATGATTCAGAGGCTGTTACATACTGTGGAAATGCCCTGTTGTTGTTTGTGTGGTGGTATTTTCTTTTTTGTTGTTGTTGATGTTGTTTTGTGGGCATTTTTAAATGTATTTGTTTTGTTTTGTTTCTTTACTTTAATTATTCTTAAATATAGTTGACCTACCTGTCTGTATCAAGGATCATCTATTTCTTCTACTTACAGTTAAAATGTAGGGATTCTTTTCCACCTACGTCTCGTTATCATTATCCCTTGTTTTTGATAAGGGAACAGAAGTAGTTCTTTCTTCTATTATAAAAGTAGGTATGGTCTTAACATGCATAAGCCAACTCAACAGTTTATTTTGTTTTTCTGTACCATTTCATGGCTTAAGATTTTTGCTACCGATAACTATAAGAAGTGCATTTCAATGTTGCAGACCAAATAGTTGTTACTAGTTGTTGCTAGTAGTGTATCTTACGTGCTATTTCAGTTCTGGTAATGTTTTGCTTATGCTTTAGGTTGAAACTATAAGAACACTGTATGGCTTCCATTTTTAATAGCAAAAATCAGTGAAAATTTAACATTATGGAAAATGTAGAATAATTGGACTGACTTGAATCTTAGGGCTTGAGCTTTTAAAACAATCTATGATGTATTCTTTCTTCATGATGTCTATGGCAAATTAAACTGCAGTGGTAAAAGATGAAGATCTCACACTGTAACTTCATTTGACCCCAAATCTTGTAGACAGGCTAGGGTGAGTTTCTTTTTTCTTTTTTCTTTTTTCTTTTTTTTTTGATTGGTTTTTGTTTTGGTCATTGTAAACTCCAAGCTTAATCGTCATTACTGCTGATATCTGAGTGCCAGACTGCACTCAGTTGTGGTGAAGTCTATACAAAACTGTGTGTAGGTTTTTGTTTTGTCCATTTAACCTTTCAGTTACAGTAAGTGAATGCACCAGCATGTTAAAATGACATAAAAAGGAGCTTAATTCCAAATTGGTTTGCAGATGAGGTTTAGGGAACACATGAGAAAACAATTATATATGTTTACCGATTTGAAGAGTCGTTTCTCCAACGAATGAGTGCAGTTACCCGTTCTCATCCGTGTAGTCAAGATTATGTTTAATTAAGGGTGACATTCATATTAGAAGAGACTCTGTTCTTGTGTCTAGAAGCATTTGGGGAATGTGGAAATTATGCTAAGAAATCAGTTCTATTTCTTTGAATGTTGAAAATATACCTTTCAACAAGCTTAAATTCAACATATCCAACTGCTCCTTCTTCGGCAATGTGAGTTACAGTTGAAAAATGAAATTAGATACTATGACAAGTGCTTTTTATTTAATGCTGTAGAAGAATATGCTTCTTCTCATAAAAAAATAAACGCTTTTGATTCAATGTAAATTATTTTAAGCATTTCTTGAACAGTTGCATATTTGTTAGTAGTAGTACATCTATTCTGCTGACCGAGTCTGATGTGAGGTGGAAAAAAAGACTGGTTTAAGTAGCAGCTGTACTGTAGGCTGCACGTATGTGTGGAATTGCGCGGTAAAAAATTATTAAATTGTGCTAGCCAGGTCAACATTGCCAAATGTTCTTACTTGTATTTGATGGAAGGATCAAAGATTATTTTTCCTAGTTATTTATGCATCAACATTTTAAAGCTGTTGTGTTTTTTTGTTTGTTTTCCCCTGTAGGATAGTGTGTGAAAGATTTCATATCATTTAACTGTTCTACTTTGAAAGCTTTCATATTTCCTTTGCATTAATATTTGTGAAGCACTTACAGGCTTCACAAATTTCACAAACTTCACAAACACTTACAGTGTTAGCCAGCCTAGGCAGCATTTCTCAGAATGCAGAGGGGACAGCTGAAGCATTCCTGGATTCCTTTTTGTACCTGCAGAAGTATTCAACTTGAAACACTTACCTTTTTTTTTTTTTAGGAATTATTTCCAGGTCAAGGTTTCTGATGAATGTGCATAAAAATGGGACTGTTACTTTCCTTTATCTTGTTGAGTTTTATTAGAAATGGAAAAGAAATGGAGCCTTTGTATATATAGTAGAGAACACATTAATGCAGGGACTATGATAAAACTTAATTTCACAGGACAATTCTCTACTTTCTCTTGTAAATTTATGATCTCGTTGTCTTTAGGAAATGACAAGCCTCATGACTGATTTTTCATATCAGACTGTTTTCATCCATAAACAACAAAACTTGTTGGCATGTGTTTACAATCTTGTGATCTTCAGAAAAATACTCGGTTTTCTATTGGCATAATTATTAACCCAAGAGCTTGCATGTTGGTATTTTTAAATTATATTTAGTGATGTCTTACTAGGCATAAAATATGAATCAGATGGAAAAAAAAATACTCCAATGTTAAGTTTTGCTTTTTTTTGAAGTACTTCTTGTATCTAGGAAACTGTCAGAACATACTTGTGGTGTGAAATTGAAGAAATATACCTGCTTTAAAGTTAAGTTTGCTGGATTTTGCTTATGCAGAAATAAGCCTGACTGAGTACTAGGGGTAAAATCTAGCTGTTTCTCATTCCTGGTGATCAGCACTAAGTCAAATAGAAGAGTCTGGGCAGGAAAAAAGGAAAATTAACAAAAGATGCTCAACCAGGAGGACTTCTGGAGGTGCCCGGTAAGGGCAAATCCAAAGGAGAGAAACAGCACAGAACCTATGGCATCCCCATTTCAGCAGTTGCTGCTTTGAAGATGACACCTCTGAAATGACAGAAAGACTCTGTGTTAGGAAATGAGGTGTTATTCTGCAGTTACCCTGCAGTTTAGCATCCTGAGAGCAAGCTTTGAGTAAGATTCTTAAGAGTAGGATTGAATTATGGGTTCCTTCATTTTTAATTTGATGTATTTTAGACTTAAATAGAATATGACTCAAGCTGAAGAGTGTTTTGTTTTAATGTCTATTAAGATACATGTTTTAGATATGAAATTCTTTTGTGTTTTTGATGTGCTCGTTACAAAAAAAACTGGACAGCCCAAGATCTGATTGCAGTGGGTTTTCCTTTTTGTAGATAAGATGCCAATTTCTTACTAATTTGGAATCTAGAGCATAAATTATCACAAATTGAAACAGTGCAGGAAGTAATATTTGGTATGTGACTACATGAGGAAAATGTGTTGACACATAACAGATGTGTTAGAAAATAGAGGATTCAAGTGAAGATAGACGATGCAAATTGGCAATTTGTGATAAGCATGGGCAACAGGTTGGTGTTATGAACAGTATCTTCTGATTACTGGCATTTCCAAAAAATGGGTTGTTGAGCCTGCCTGGTTAGGATGCTGGGAGGGAGCAGATCTGTAACTACAAATCTTAAATTTGTGAGGGTTGCCCTATGCTTTCTAGTTTTCCCATCAAGCCGTAGTTAGCCAAACTTTGTGCATTAGGCTGTGTGCATCAGGCATCACTTGGGCTTGGAATAACTCCAGAGTTGAGTGTTCATTTGGGGCAGAGTACTGCATTTCAGCTGTACCATAAAAATCAGGTCTTGAATGTATTTTTGGCTCTCAAAAGTTTGTTGTCTTGAGGGAGATGTAAAAGTATAGCATATGAGCACCTATATAGAAGTTGGAAAACTTCTTGTGAGAGAGCAGTGAAGTAAACAAAGAGGAAGAGGCAGGACAAAGGATCCACTTCTTTCAGATTTCAGTGGAAATATTAATTTGTACAATTTGAGTAGCTGATAGATACTGCACTGATGGAGATGCTTTCTCCTATCAGGACTTTGGATGTCATTTACAATGTCTCAGTGCTGTGTTTTTTTCTCTTACAGTGATCTAGAAAAAAATAATATAACGAGAATCACAAAGATGGACTTCTCAGGACTGAAGAATCTCCGTGTCTTGTGAGTATAACACGAAACTCATCCCTCTTTAGAAGATTATCTTGGGCTGCTTGTACTAAGGATGCTGATAGTCGTAGAGATCAAGTGTTAATAACTTCTGCACACTACTGAGTTAGTGGTAGTATTTTAGAGTAGGCAATTGGAACGGTTTGTGACATGAAGTTAATTTTAGTTCTGTGTTCAAGTCTGAATGTAGTCTCAGAGCTGTTTGATTCTTCGGGTTTCTTAATGGCTTTTAACAAATACTGCTGTAAGAGTTTTGGTCCACCTCACAATTTGCTTGTGCATAAATAAATTCTACTGAAACATGAGAAAATAGGACTTTCAGATCTTGTTAACATCAGTACGTTTGCACAAGATTAAGAGTAACTTCAGAACAGTTATTAGCTGTGGAAGTTGTACACAAGGAAACCTATGAGGGTTTTTTTTGTTTTGTTTTGGTTTTGTTTTTTTTTTTTTTTTAAATGAAGTAATAAATACAAAAACGTTAGGGGGTCTCTTGATCTAGAAGTACCAGTCAGGAGTTCAGCTTTAGTTCCAAATGGGCCTTGGACAACAGAAGGTGAAACATTAATCACATTAATCTACAGGTTTTTTTTTTCTAAAACCAGCCTGTTTAAAGCCAATTAGTTCTTAACTTCCTTGTTTTGGTTTTATGAACCTCAAAAAGGAGCATGCAGTTAGTGATGAAATATAGAACTATTTCATAGATATCTATTATAGCTGCACGTATATTTTTTTGTTTTTTGTTTTTAAATCTTGGATCAAAAGAACAGGAAATACATTTGATGCTTTGTCATTAGCTTATTATTTCTCCTTAGTTACTCTAACAACTATGGCATATTTATGCTAGGCTTTGAATGAGATGGGAATGTCATATCTGGGGTTAATTAGCAAGGTGTGTCATTAAGGTGTCTTTGAATATCATGTAGAGTACATGAGCATTTACCTTAGAGCTTCAGTAAATTTAAGTATACGAGCGAGTGATCAATTGTTATCTTCATTAATGGTGAGTAGAAATGTTTCAGTTCTTCCAGGAAAAGTCAAAGGTTCTTTCTGTTTGAAGGGAATTCATTTGTCCCTTGAATCTTCTCTGACTGACTTTCTGAATTACATCAAACAATCTAGATTCCCTCCAGATCAGTATGGAGGCAGGCATAGATGTTGGTGTCTCCCCATAAATACAGAGGGAATCTGCTATTTCCTTGTGAAAAGCAAGTTTTATGCGTTACTTTCATACGCAGATCTGAATATACGGATTTTGTTATTTGTGCACCTATGAAGTGGGGGAAAAAGCTAGATGAGAGCAACAGTCCTGAATGCAATGTGATGAGTTAAGGTTAAGCTGCAAGGTTCTGGGTTTTTCCAGAGCTCTCTTAATGTATCTATGGCCTTCTGCCTGCGTGTAGCTTGTATTTGGGCACTGAGTGCTACTGTGGAAATGCAGATTCGCAAATGTTAGTAGAAACATTGCAAACATCAGAGAAGGTCTGATGTGTTGATGTGTATTTAAAAGCTATGACTAAGATGTTTTTTTGAAAATGTTTCTGAAATATGATTTTTTTTCTTTCTGCTAACAGTAACCAAGAGGGCAAAATTCAAATTTTCACTTAAATATTAGTTTTCTGAAAGAATTACCTGGTTCTGTTTATGAGGTGCCCTTTCAAATGACTACATGCTGTGTATGTCACCTACTTCACTGAAAGCAGTTTATAAACTGTTGTACCTAATGCCTAGTTTTAGTAATCAAGGCAGGAACGTAATTTTGAGTCCCAGTGCTGATAGAGCCAGTTTGGTTTTCATGTTCTTGTTAACTCCTTTCCTGAAACAGCTCTTAGAAGTTAAACACATGGATCTGCCAGCACCCCTTCAAAACTTCGGTTTGATTGCCCTCTGCAGTTGGTCTTTTCCTTTGATTGCCTTTTAAAATAAGTCCTCAAAACTGCTGCATTAAATTATTGATAATTCAGTTGGTAAATTAATCAAAATCTGCCAGGGAAAAGGCAAGTTTTTTCTGCTTCTATCTAAGTACTATTGAACCAAGAGAGCGTTTCTGACCTAGCAGTGAAGTCATTTAGATTTCTTTGGCTTCTATTGCAGTGGTGAATACCAGCAAGGATGGAAGTCTGCATTATAGTACTGTTTACACATACAGTAGATGGTTTTTGTTGCCTTTTTCTACTGTCTGTAGTTAGGTACTACCTAAGCCACTACAGACACTTAAACTGAACATCCTTAACTAAAAGCAAAATATGCAATTGCCAATCTTGATTTGAACTGTTTGTTTTGTGCTTGTTTTAGGTTGTGTAACACCTTGAGCCATTCTGAATGGTGTCTGGAGTATTTCTCATAAGAGTCATCAGGAATAAAAGCGGAACATGCCTATTAGAAACCCCATAGTTTCTAACGGTTTTGTCTTCTGACAAAAGTCTTATGACTGTCTGTAACCCAGGATATGCCATTTCGGCATTTGCTAATCTGTTCTTTGTAGGTCTTTGCCATGTATTTCACTTTTTCATGTCCCTGACGTATCTATTATGTGGTTGAGTTTTTCTTCCACTTTGTACTGCTGAACTTTGGGTCTTCAGAAGTCCTTCACATTTTCCTTCATTTTACTTAGCTAGAGTTAGGAAGGCCATAAGAGAAAGCGATTCTCCGTTATTAACAACCTGCTCTTTTCCTTTTTTTCTCCATGTGTGACGGGAATATAGTGGGAGGAGCGGAAATAGGAAACCTGTTTCAGAGTGCCTAGACAGGTGGTCTAGTCTTCTTTAGAGACTTCATGATGAGGAGAACAAATAAATGACTCAGAATCTGGTAGAGTGGTAGAACACAAGGAAGCTGCCAGTCTCAAACTGACAACAAAGATGGAAAATATTCCTTTTTCTTTTGTATCTTATAACTTCATTTTTTTTTCTCCCTCTTCCTTTTAGGAACAGACTTCATTTGTTTGCCTTTCTTTTTGATTTTTTTTTTCCAATCAGTTTTCATTGCTGTGGACTTGTCTTTTGCTGTCTTTCTTCACAATCACTGTTCAGTTGAGAATCCTAGGATTGGGTGCAAAGTGGCTACTGCGGAGAGGAGTGCATTTCCACTTATCACAGTCTGGTCTGAAGCCAAGCTTACTACAAATTACATTCTTCCTTTCTGTTATCTTAGCTAAAGCCATGTACAATATTCTGAGGGCCTGGAGTGCATACTGTTATCCGAAGCAGAACTCGGTGTGTGCTGGAAGTCAGCACTGAGAGGGAAGGTTAACTTAAATAATGTATCTGCTGCTTGGCTTGTACTTTACCTGTGAAGACCACTTCTGCTGTGTGAATGAGTAGTAATTTCCTTCACAGTGTAAATCAAAGAGAAGTTGGTTTCCGTTGTTTATTACTTATCCTAGCCTCAGAGGGTGAAGAAAAGCAAGGTCCCACACTGGGAATAGTGGAAATCTAGGAATTTTCTCTTATTTTTCACAATGATGTACAGACTGTGTACTGTTGTCAAACATAACTGGTATGGCTGCAAGAGACCAAACTGCTTTGGACTGCTTACAAATAACTTACTCTGTGGTAAGCCTGAAATCTTTGCAGAACATGAAGACTGGATAAAATTTTTTTTTACCTTTTCTGCTATTGGCTGTAGGATTCAGTCCTCTTTCCCAGTAACATTAGGTAAACTAAAAGTATGTACTTGAGAATGTATCAATCAGTCTCTAAACCAACATCTTTCTGACCATGATGGTTACAAATGTTTTTGGAACAAAAACGGTTACTGAATCTGGCAGTCAGGACGTGAATTTTTAATCCATTTCCTGCTAGTGACCTAAAGAGCTTGAACTGTTAGTTCTGTGAAAAGCTATTTTATAACATGTGTGAAATGGAGGAACAGTTATGCTGCATTAAAATTAATTGATATTTCTGAAATTGCAGGCACTTGGAAGAAAATCAGATTAGTGTGATAGAACGTGGAGCATTTCAGGATCTAAAGCAACTTGAACGACTGTAAGTATCTCATGTTCAATACTTCCACATAGTCTGGCATTTTTCTACCACACTTCCAATGATTGCTTATATTTCGTGATTAAAAACAAACTCTTAAAAAAAAAAAAAAAAAAAAAAGACAAGAAATGACCAAAGTGAAATGGTACCTTCCTGAATTAAAGCATACTCTTAAACAAAATTGACTTGATATTATATGATAGATCATGCTTGAAAGAAAATGTACAACCACTCAGCAGGGAAGTCAGAACCATCATTGGCACTGGAGTCTGGACAACATTTTTGAAAGAACTTTATCGTGGCAACTTTTATAACTAGTATGTACATGAAGAAAGATTTGTTTATAATCCTTATTTATAAAGTTAAATAAAATTTAATTAGATTAGATTCTAATGGAAGATGTAATTGTTCTCTCTGAGAACCAGAGTATTTCTAAAATTGCTTTTGGTCATAATTTTCTTTTTAGCTCCATTTCATTTAAGGTTGCATGGTGCCACTGATAGATAGATTCCAGGATATCGTGCTGGGCTTGGTGGAGGAAACTAGACAGTCAGATTTCTTCTGCTTTTGATGGCAATCAAAATAAATACAATTTATTAATTTGAAAACCACCTTAATGCAAAATCGAGCTTGTAGGAAATTATGTCTTGCAGGAGAGTGAAGTTAAATATCAGTAAATGCAAAAGTACTACTTTTTCAAATTGCTACTCTTATTTGGGTCATGAAGCATTGTCATGAATCTAGGTTAATTTTGTTTGCTTATGGTAGGAGAAGAACTGAATTTCTGTAATACTGGGAATTACTCTTTGTAGGTGACTATAAAGAAATAACATGCTGGTTTGGAATGCTTTTTTGATAACTGAAGAAGCAGATTTCTTTTATGCTTGATAATCCGTAAGGCATTTGTTGGACTTTTCTAATTGATTTTCTCTCCAACATAGCTTTGAAGAGTTAAGTTCACAGTAGCAATTGTTGAAGAGAACTCTGGAGTATTGAGCATATGCTGGGCTAAAGCTGTTTCGCATGGTTTCAGGATTAGGCTTTTGTTTAAGTTGTTTAATTGTTGCACTGATCTTTTCAAAATGAATTAACTCACGGTTTTTTCTTCATTTACAAAGCTACCTTATTAACAGTAAGGGGGATGAGTTTCAAATTCTAATTACAGGCCACTTTTCCAATTCCTAGACCTATATTGCAGGGCAAGAGTTCTGTCATGACTGATTCATTTCACACTTCTTAGTAGAGGTAGGGAGACTAAATAAATAAATAAATAAATAAATAAATAATTATATACACATTTCTTAATTTTCCAAAATTGAGCACTGCCTGATGCTGCAGAAAACAGCTTGTTCAGATTATACCTTGTCTGTGACAGTCAGTACCCTAACTACCAAGTTTCAGTTTAATGAAATTATCAGATTTAATTCAGATAAATTTAGTTAAATTATGAAATGAGTTATGAAAAAAAGTCTGGGAGTCAGACCTGCTATCAGGAATCAGAAATGATAAATACTAAAGCACTCTCTTAATGTGTTGCTTTTCTGTAGAGCTTGCTCTCCTACCAGATGAACGTAATGCATCTTGTGAAACCAGAAGTTAGGAAATATGATACCTTTAATAGCATCTGCTTGAGTATGTGATGTTGGAAAGTCTCTCTCTCTTTCCTTTTCTTTCTTTCTTTCTTTTTTTTTTATTTGAACTCTTTAACTTGGCCTGTTAAACACACTCTCTCTGCTTCTCTTTTAAGATTGCCTGTCATTAAAATATTTCCTAAATGAATGTAGTACGAAAGGGAGGCCTGGAAACTCACAACTTTTTGTCGGTGTTTTAGCTTAAATCATCTTTAAGACAGAACTATAAATCTGATATATATATATATTCTTTTATTTTATTTTTTTGCTATGACTCAGTAGGCTTAGGAAAATGAACTGTGGAAAATTTGGCATAACTTATAAAGGCTGAATTGCAACATTTTAGGTAGTATTAAAGCTATTTTGTTTAGTATTGTCAAAATTGCGAAATGTTAATGAAGAAAGTATGATGGTTGAATTAAAAAGAAATTGGCTTTTTTCCATTTAATTTCTTTCAAATAACAAATAAAAATTGCATATATTGCTTCAATTCTGGAATAACATTCGTTTTTGATATATTGAAATGGATGCAAAAAGTAACCATTAAGTTTTTTTTGAAACAAAGCAGCTGCATTGAGTCTGACTTTAAAACAGGAGCAATTTTGATATATGGTATTTTGCCAGGAATAAAAGTTTTAATTCAAAGTAACAGTTGAATTATATTGTTCCCACACTCCTCTGTGGAAGTGATTGAAAGGGCACAGAGCATAACCTCAGGTGGATATTATTTTAGATTGGCATAGTTTCACATGTGTGGATATTGAAACGAATTCATCAGTATTAATGAAGTAAATGAGCAGTTTTGTTTGTGAAATGTGTTGTATGGCTCTGCATAACAGTAAGCATGTTTTGAATAAAATATCTCTACACTACTGCTCTCCCAGACACCATAATGATCTCTCTCCACTTACTTGGGTCTCATTGTTTGTAACGTGTTCTAATTTTTTAAAATGGGAGATTAATACTTACCATATAGATGGAGCATCTAAAGGCGTGACCTAAGTAACAGAAGGCAAGATGTTGTAAGAAATCATATATTCCTTAGTAAAGTCTGGCAGTGTTGATTCAAGGAAGCACATAGTGCACGGTATGGCAAAAGAACAGAGAAATTGTGTGTGGAAGATAGAAGTCACTGCTTGCACTGACTCTTCTTTAGTTTTACAGAGGAAAGCTGAAGAATAAGCAGTGGTTGCTTATTGCTTGTTTTGGTTTCTTCTACCATTGCCTCGTATAGAAATGTGTTGGTTTTTTGTGTAAGTTGTTCTTTTGAGTTCTAAGATTCAGAATTGTTGACAGTATCCACTGGTGCTCAGCACATTGGAAAACCAGGAATGCTTTATTCCAGGTAATTTCAATAGTTTTGCTCTAAAACACACAGGTGATGTAGCTGACCATAAAATGTTTGTCAGCTAATATACAGTATTAATAGATTTAATTGGTCCAAACATATTACTGTCTTTTATTTATTCTGATGGTGTTGGATGTCAAACAAACTGACAGTGCTTTTGTGCAGTGCAGTATCAATTCAGACAATCTATAATACTTCTAGACGTTACGTGCTAATGCAGGCTTATATGTCTGAGGTGCTAGAATGACCTCAGAATGTCTCCTCCATGGCTTGTTAGCAGCTTTTCTAGCTGTCAGCTTTTATTTGGCTCCAGAGTGCTGCTTTAGAAAAGGTATGACAAAGTAACAATGACTGATAGACTTTGCAGCGCAGGCATATGCATCTGTCCAATAAGCATTTAAGTTATGGAGATACTTTGCTAAAACTTAGAAGTGCCAGCGGTAAATTTGGCATCTGCCCCCCTTGTCAGTAATTATTTTAGAGCATCACTTGTTGAGGTATAAAAGGCTTCAGATTCTAATTCTTTTTAAACTTGTTCCATTCTGCAGTTTTTTCCTAGTAGTTAAGTGAAAAAGGTCTGACTTTGATCTTTTCTGGTTTTGTTTCTGTGGTTTTGAAGTAGTGTGCATATGCCCATACAAACACAGTTTGTACTGACAATGAATTATACCCAAATTTATTTTGAATTTTGACATTTTGGCTATATGCTGTGATGTTAACGTGTGTAAAATGCGAAGATAAAATTATTACAAAATTTCGTATGCAAAGAGGAGCAAGAGGAAAGAGGCACACTGGTGGGCCTAAAAGATGAACTGAAATTTCTTTCAGAGCCAGATGTCACACGTTTATGTGAAAAATGATGCACGATCTAAGACACCAGCTGATCCTGACTTTTCCATAGCCAACTGCCAGAAATTGTCACGTAGCTGTATTATCTTCAAAAGGCTGGACTTTGGCTGATGGCTGGTTCTTTCTACTCAAATCAGTGTCTTTAGCTAGCATAAAAGATCTCAACATCTGAAAACACTAAAACCATGTTTTTGTTGTTTAAAGGAGTGGGGAAAATGTATAAGCACGGCCAAATCAAATCTTTTCAAAGTTAGGAAAATTAATTAGCTTAAAAAAAAACCAAATGCGCAAAAACTAGAACCAAATTTTAACCCTAGCATATATGTATATGGTTTTGGTTTTGTATGTGCTAAGACCAAGATCAGAATGGCAATTGTATTTGACCTTTAGCAGCAGAGACACCACTGTGTTTTGGATCTCTGTAAGCTGCTTCCTAAATGCTTGATTAACGGTACTGAAGTCAGTTTATTTGGTGTAGCACTGTCAAATTTGTATTAGCGACCAAAGATGCTAAGGAGAAGAATTGTAATGAGATGCTTCACAATCTGGATTTAATATATTGAGATTGAGTAGGCTTTAAATAAATCATGTAATACAAAAAGCATCTTCCATAATTAACGGGAAGAGTGGAAGTTTGCTAAGTGCTTCAGAGTAGGCAAAATAATAAAGGCATTGGACAGTTCTCTGCTGTTGTAAACAAAAGCTTATTGCAAATCTTTGGCAGCGCAGACAAATCTATGGTGTTTATACAAGGTTTGCAGTGTGTGCAGTTTAGAAGAATTTCTGGAATTGCACACATGATGCTTTTTTCATTTGTGAAGCCATATGGATTTGTAAATATGAAAGACAGTTTGCATGTAACCTTTCAGAAGGAAGCTTTGTTTTCTGTCTGCATTTCCCTATGACATTTTGGGTAACATATCCAGTTTGAGATCGGTAATCATGAAATGTTTATCTGGAAATGCAGGAGATTGAAATTGCAGTCAAATGGATTTAGAGCTGTGAGCTGATATTTCATCAATTTCATTATTTACATACTTCCTTCTTCCTTCTCAAACTGAGGTGTGTAAGTTGGGTTGTGCTTGGTTTGCTACCAAACTGCTGAGGCACATGATGTGCTCCAGGAGTGCAAAACATCACCCTCCTTTCTGGGCCCTGCTCTTGGGACTGCTCTTCACACAGGATCTTTTAGTTTCAGATGAGGACAGAAATGGTAATCCAGGTCAGCTGAGGCATCTTGAAAGTTGCCTTCTTTGCATTTGGGAGGAATGGTATTTCATTCCTGTCATCCATGTGTAATAACTAAGATTTCCCCCGACTTTTAAGGAAGTGTGTACAAGTGTCAAAACCTGCATTTATCTTTCATACTGAGAGGAATTATTGCTGCAACAGTGCATCATCAGTTGGGTGAGATGAACCTATACTATCTAATGTTGCGTGTCAACAAAGTAAACTTCTGTAAATGGCAGGAATCAGTTTCTAAGACCAGTTGTAAGCTTAGCAACTCTTTGATAGAGCTGAGAAAGAATAAATAAAATGATATTCAGTTTTTGGCATCTTCAGACATGATGTTCTCCTGATTTGAAGAATAGCTAACTCTTGTGTTTTATGTTGCCTGAATCTTTGAGCTGGTAATATGCAGCTCCTGGTACCGTTGGCCTCCTGACTTGCAAGTTCAAGCCATATTTTTTGATATTTGTTCATATTTTTGCCCTTAACATCTGAAAAATTGTCTGGGTTGAGAGGGGAGGGAAATCTACAACAGACATCTGAAAAGGCACTTTTTAATCTTGCATTTTCAAGAGAAGTCTACTGTTGTCCCAGACGCGCTCCAGTAAATGACTGTTGACACTGAGAATTCCAGTGTGATGAGGTAGAATGTTTGGGTGCAATATCTGAAGAGGTGTTACTGGTCTTCTTCTTTGATGCAACTGACACAGTGTCACGGAGTTGACCAGATCAATCTATGTCCGTGACAGGGGCGACAGGCCTCTGCCCTCTCCCCCCCCCCACCCCAGTCCCACAAAAATGGGAAGGAAGGAAGGAAAAGAGCAGCGGCAACAATCTATGGAGGAAAACTTATTTTACTATAATATTGGAATACAAGATAACACAATATATATAATTTAATTGAAATCGAAATGAATAAATCAGACAAGATGAGAGAGAGAGAAAGAGAGAGAATTCCCGGAACCGAGTCAAACCTGAAAGGCTTGGAAAGGCTAGGAAAGCACCCTCCAGCACCCACTGCCAGGCAGCAAGAGCACGCCTCCCCCCCCCACCCGGAAGGGCCAGATCCCGTGACTTCTGTGACGTACAGGGATAGGGGCAGTGACACTTTAATGCCCCGGACACTACATGATGTTTTGATGTGGAATACTGAAACCCAGAAACAAAAAACAAAACAAAAACAAAAACATAGAACCATGACACACAGTTGTGGAGAATGGAGCACGCTGTACTGCAGGATCTTCCTAGGACAGAGTCACTGCCATTCTTGGTTACTCACCAGTATTTAGTATTTGGCCTGAAGTTTTCTTTCCAGACAATCCCTCTGAAAATACATGGGAAAGTGACAGATTTATTTCTGTCTGATTTAACCTGCATAGGTACAGTGTTGATACCGGTTTTGAGAATTGAATTGTAGTGTTGTTTTTTCTTTTCTTTGATAGTGGGTCTTCCAAGTGGCCAAGATGTAGTTTTTACCACTTAGGTGGTGACAACATTACTCTATCTGCATGATGGTTGGACCTTGATTAGCAATAAGGTATCAACAGATACTCACATACCAGCTTTCTAAGTTCACGAAGTACTTTAAGTACATTAAGCTTTTGCACAGAGTTCCGTAATTTGATCCTGCTTCAGAACCCTGAGGCTAGAGGAAGGAAAAGTCTCCACAGTATCATTAGTGCTGTTTACAGGTATGCACATGCTGTTTCTACAGATTACAGGAAATTGTACTCCCTGTCTCTGCCTTTTGTCTTTATCTTGGAGAAGTGCTTTCCTGCAGTGACGTAATAAGAGTTGCATTGGAGTTCCTGTTTAGCTTTGGTGGCAGAAGTAAAGCAAAAGTTCTCAGTGTTTAATGTTCACCTGAAATAAAATATAGTCCCTGAATATGTCATAACTATGTGCAAGTCCATCAGGAATGTGCTGCATCTTCACGTGGCACTGTGCAGCTCTTTGAGCGTCTGTTGGTGTGCTGCCTTGCATTTCTTTTGGGGGCTTGGTTTCATACAGGTTTTACTGGTCTTTGTTGTTACCTTTTTCTCATTATTCGTCCATGTTTATTGCACCACACCATGTTAGTCTGCATGCTACAATCTCCTACCTTGTCCCATCTTTTCATGTGGACCAAAAAGAGTGATTTGTTGTTCCTCATTGTGTGATCTGCAGTAAGTGAGAGCTCTTCTGCATTTTTAGTCTGTAGCTAAGTCACATTCTGTCTTTCCCAATACTTTCCTTTCTTGAAAGGGGAAAGAATTGTCTCTGTGCTTGTGGGATGAGTAATACCTTCACTTTAAAAATGAAATGATTGTGACTCATTTTTATCAGTTTTCTAAGCCACAGATATAATTTCCAGAGAGACAAAACTTTTTAGAATGGCTTGATTAGGACCAAGACTTCCAGACTTGTCCCTTCCTTCTTAGAGAACTCGTATGAATTTGCCACTCAGTGCTGTTAGATGTATCAGTGAAAACAACCTGCATGGTAAAGATCAAGTCAGCTAGCAGAGTTGCTGAGGTCTAGTCCTGCATCTCCATCATGCTTATCTAGTCTTCCAAAAAACTGTTTCATGGACAGGCTTAATCCTCACTGAGGACCTTGTGAAGTTGAGTGACTCTGGAATGATGTAGTAGTTGCCATTCAGAGTTGATCAATGGGAAAAAATGGGGAAAACATCCCAAAATGTTAAAACTTGTAAAGAATGAAATGAAGTTCACAGATGTCCAGCAGAAGACTGGCTGGGTTTGTGAAGCAAGACTGATCTGTTGAGGTATCATAAAAATGCAACACCTTTATCAGCTAAGTGTAGCTGAAAAAAGCTGAAAGCAAAGCTAGTAGAAGAGTATCATGCATGCCTTTGTAGTTTATGCCTCTGCATACATCCGCATGTTGCTATTGCTGGAAACAAGATACTGATCTCGATGGGCTATAAGTCTGACTCAGCCAAGCTGTTATGTTATTGGTGTTTTTTGTTTTTCATCTGATGTGAGAATCTGAACTGTTGGTCATCTTTTTCAAACTGTATTTTGCTTGTACTGAACTAGCTGCCTAGGACTGAGGAATTAGGAATGCCTTCTCTTTCAGAGAACAGGTTTGAGACATTTCAGGAAGTTTCACTTTTTTTTCATGTCTAGAGCAGGAGGTATTTAACATCTGCCTCTCACCACCTCACTAAGAAGCTCATTTTAGAAATCTGACTTGAAAGGAATGCTGTCAAATCACCTGTAAGGAAATCCTGTTTCCTATAAGACTGACTTAGCAAAAACATGGGCAAAGCTGGTAGCTTTCCTGAGAAATGTGCTAGTCCAAAAAAATTGTTCTTGTTGCAAAGGAATGTTATAAAATTTTCGCTTATTTACATTTCCATGTCAAGTCAAGCTTCTCACAACAGTTAAAAACTGAAGAAAATGCTCAAGTGTGGTCTATATAATGCAGATTCTCAGAATAGTAATAACAATGTTTTCTGTTATTTATACTGTTTACAAGCACTATTTTTCTACTGTATAATCAATAGATATCAAGATGTTATAATCACAATATAATCAAGAGAGTTAGGCAAAGCAGACAATGATAATAAAAAGAGAATAAGAGGAAGAGCTTACCCTTCAGCTGGGCTCACCACAAAACACCAAGAGAGGTGATCTCCAGAAGAGATCCTTCCCCTCTGGTAGCCAGCTCTTCAATAGGTCTAGGAGCCAGGCTCCACCCCTTCCGGCAGCACAGCTGAATTGCCTTCACCTGTGCTCCTCTGGCTGACTCATGGCTCGCCTCAGGTGATCAGAGGTTCAGGCCGTGACACAGCAGTTCCCATACATCTACTAATATAGAATGGCACTGTACAGAAATAGTCAACTTTCACATATTGGTTGAGTAGTAAGTGCACATCCCAAAGCAAGAATACTTTGAGCTTTTTGAAACACCTTATTATTTTGGAAGTCCCAAATACATTAATTTTCCCGTTGAATTTTGATGCTTTCATATTTAGCACAACTTCTAATTTTAGCTTTTTGTTGAAAATCCTCAGCTTTTAGTGGTGTCCAGCAACACGTAGTGTTGATTAGCATGGCTCTAGTCTGTTAAAGCATTCTATTAAGTAGTAGTTAGCTCCCCTAAATGGTAGCACAATTTCTTGCCACGGTCTTGAAAAGTGATTAAAGTTTTATAAAAACTCCTTGATTTTCTTCAGTAGATGTACCACAGAGATGAGTTACTGCTAAAACTTTGAAAGTAAACAAGCTATTTTTCAGGGGCAAAATTGAAGATGTTTTTTGGGTGACTGGTAAAATCCTAAGAATATATTAGGCTTGAGAATAAAACTTGATGTGTATAATTGTAGAACAGTGAGCACGCTGTATATGCGCTTCTGTTGTGTCCATGTTTTCAGAGACATGGTGGTTCAGAAGTAAACACAGATCTCTAGTGTAGGAAGGCTGTACTGGGGGGGAAAATACAACAACAACCTAATAGGTTCGAAGCAATTTGTAGAAGCTAAACCTTGTCTACATTCTGCTTATACCAGAAGTCAGTGTCCTGCTCATTGTCCTAATACAGCTGGCAGCATTTATATTTCAAAGACTTTATGTAGTTTCAGGCACATTCTGAAAAGATTGGATAATTCTAAGAAATGTCACTGGGAAACTATAAAAGGTTAAGAAAAGCTTAATCATGAAAAAACTGTTTGAGGCTTTTCTGGTGGCATACTTTGTTGATGTTGTACACTGGAAAAAACACAGCATTTCTTAGCCATGTAAAGTACTCTGAGCATGGTGTTACCTCCGGGATAAGAGACATCTGGATTTTGATGCATTACATTTTTTCATAAAGCACAGAACTTACATTAGCTTTTCTTGAAATTAGATCAAGCATTGGAATTTGTAGTTGTTTTTTTGCACAAATGAACTGTGTTTGTGATAGATGCAGGTTGTGTTTGGAAATAATGGAGATTTCTCATGGTCATTTGAGAGAAGCAAAAATTGTCTTGTCCTTTTGTATTCTGCCATTAAAAATATGGCAGGATGTCATTTTGCCGTAAGATCTTGTGATTTTTGTTCTTGAAGTCCTACGGCTGAGTAAGTAGTTGCAGATGAATTCAGGAAAGAAGGCCAACATCAACATGGTAAAACTTGCTCCGTAACTATCGACAGTAGGTTTAATACTATGTGCATCCTGGCCCATGAGAAATACATCTTTCTTACAAATGGTATTTTTAAAATATGGTAGCATTCCCTTTTCTTTAATAGACTATTCAATGAATAAGGTAGATATCTCTGAAATGAGAAATTGTATGAGAGACCATTTATCTTCATTTGAAGGAGTATAAATTTGCTGGTTTTTTTGGTGGTTTTTTTTTCCTTTTGATTGGGTGCATACAGTTGAGAAAATTACAGTGCCCATTTACTACATTCGGTGGAGTCCTAGAGGGCACTAATATCCTCAAATTTCAGGTTACTATGTCTGTTTGTAGCATGTAATTACAATTACATATTACTCAGCCACTGCTGGCAGGCAAACTTGTTGTTATTGCTGATCCAAGGGTGAACCTTTCCTTTCTTTTGTAAACATTTAAAAAATAATAATAAATTAAAAAAGGCACCTCTTCTCTTGAGGAAACTATTAGCAGCTCTCTCAACAGGTCTGCACAGGAGGAATCCAAATACAGAAAAAGTGCAAGAGAGGCAAAGGACTGCCAGCAAGAACGCAGGATGCATGCTTCAGTGAATTGGGTTTGGTTTGCATTAGTACTTCTGGCCAGGTCTGCACAGCAACGAGATTTATTTTAACAATATGATAATAAACAAGCCTGGTTTCATCAAAAACATTTTCATAGTAGATCACTGACCTATAAGAACTCATGCAAAAGCAAATTTGGGTCTCATTTATGTGTGTAAGGGGTTCTGTAACCACAGAATTCTTAAGCTTCTGAAAGAATGGTTACAAAGCAAATGGAATAATGACACTCCGTTACAATGTGACCATAATTTGCTTGGAATAGCTGATTAGCATTTAACGTTACATCAGAAGTTTTAAACATTAAAACTTCTGTGGCTTGTTTGTTTGATTTTAGCACTTTTTTTTTAATATCCGATGAAGATTTATAGGGGTATTTGCTTAAGCAAAACACTTGCAGATTTAGAATTCATTTCTTCAGAGGCTGTAGGAAATACTTCAAGGTTTGTGTTGCTGTTGGGTAAGAACTGCTTTGTCAGTGGTCTGGAATAATTTGGATGAGCTTTGTTTAGCTTAAATAATTTTATCAAAAGGGTGGTGCTTTTGTGAGCTTTCTCATATTTGAATGATTATACTGCATGTGGTCTTAGAAATTCCATGAATTTCATGCTGTCAAGCACAGCAGCCTTTAAATAATCGCATTTCTGAATAATGATGATTTCAAAGTACTTAACATCTCTCTTCCCTCTCCCTCCCCCCCCCCTTTGGAAAAGTATGTATATGAATATGTAGGTCCTGCAGCCTTTCTGTCATTGGTCATAATGGCAGAATATCTGATATTGGTCATAAGAATATACCCTTTTCCTCTGGCCCAGTTCCAAGTTATCCATATCCACTTAGCTGGAGCTCAACTCAAGCTGCAGCCTTCCATATAGAATAGAACTAACTAATTCGTATTGCCTTATAGCTAACTCTAGCATTACATTTCCAGTTGTTTAGAGATGATCTCCACTTATTTCTTTTTTTTTCCCTGAGGGTGTTATGATATGAGAATCGCATGGAAAAAAAGAGATTTCTAGGTTTCTTACATGTGCTCTGTCCATTTGATTTCTCTTCAGTCATTCTTAATGGGATAGGTGTGATGCAGTGTATTAGGCACATGAGATAAATACAAACTATAGGTACTGAGGTATGTCAGGAAAAGCTGACCCCTGCAATTGATAACTTGTTGGGAAGATGATAATGAATCGGAGGTAATTATCAGAGAAAGGGAGTGTTTTTAGATTAGAGTCTCTGTTACAACTGTGGATTTTTGTGGCCAGTTACCCCTTATGGCTTAATAGTGATGAAAATATCATTTGAATAACTTCAGATAAGTCATTCCCATAGGCTTGTGATAAAGCACTTGAATTTATGTTGAATATGCAGCGTGTTCTTTGTTCCACTTAATTATTTCCCTGTCTTCATTCTGTTAGCTTTGGAAGATGCATCCTTTGTTAAGCATCCAGTTTAATTTCAGGCAAAAGATGATTATGGTTGCCTTCGTATTTTAATAGTTCTGCTTGGCATATAGCCCCAGGGAGGAAGGAGCAACACGTTGCCACAGAAGCATTCTTTACTATATATGGAGAGGCGTGGTGAGCCGGGCTGGTATCGAGTTATTAAGCAGATAAATAGGAATACTGTTCTGTTCCTTCTGGTAAAAATTGCAACGGTAGTTCCACTCGCAAGTTTAGCTAATTATTCACAGGTATTTCTGACTTCTGGAAATGGTTAGTTTGATTAATATGACCTTTTAAAGCCTCGTTAACAGGGGTAACACAGCTTGGAGATGTGCACACTAGAATTTGCATTTTGCTTTCTTCATAGAGTTCCAGTGCTGGGCTGGAGAGATTACTCATTAGTGTAGGATAACATCTTCACCACGTCTATCTTACTGACTTCACAAAATCTGTTTGAATATAAACAGTGTTGAACATCTAGGGATATTACAATAGATTCTATAGGTTTCTTGGATAAAGTCCGATTATTCTCACATAGGCTTTGGAACAATAATTAGAAAGTAACTACTTTTTTTCCACTTAGTGGTAGAGTTTTGAAGATATAAAAATTCAAAGATTTTGTGTGAACTCCCAATTTTTTTTTTTAAGATTTGAAATAAGAGGGCATGACCATTACATTTAAAGCACTGCAGAAACTGAGAAATGGCTATCTTCTGCAATATCTTGTGCGGTGTCTCTGTGTTTCAAAGTGACCAAGCCTTTTTGCATTTATTTGAATGACAGTTAAAAGAAAATGTGAAATGTTACATGTCAGGGCCTGGGACAGTCAGGTATGAGCTGCACCCTGAATGCATGTAGTTGGGTTTTATAAATGCATGCTGCTGAGGTAAGGGATTGTCTGTTAGCTGACATCTGCTGCTTCTGTGTTTATGGGCTTGCCTATTGGATTGGCACTGCCATCAATAAACATTCTCTGTTAGTAAGATTGTCTGTTCCTCCTTCAGTTAGTTTGGTGCTAACCCTTATGCCCCTTTCTCAGTGATGCAGAGAGCTGACCTCAGGCCTTAATGCATGTATGAATGATATTGGATCTTTTTTGTTTAATCGTGTTGTCTTTGGGAAAATGTTTAAATTTAAAACCTGTTCCTCATACTTATTTTTGCTTGTTAACAATTTGTTCCTGGACAAAGGAAACCTGCGTATAATGTTTACACAATAGCTTTATCATTCATCTTGTAACATATTTTTCCACATAAAAAGATCTTGTAAGAAAAGTAAGGATTCTTATATGGAGAACTGAAAACTCGAGTTACCAGTTTGTACACTGCTTCTTCCTGCAAAGAGAAATGTAGTCTGCTTCTGATAGAGGATGGATAATCTTTTTCAGTCTAATGAAAAGTTACTAGTGGAGCTCATTGCTTTTGACAGCCTTGAAAATGTGAACCAGGACCACCCAGTTTGCTGTGTTTGTAATAAGGAATCTCAAAGTTGTAACTGTTGTAAACAGTTTTCTTTCTAAAAAACATAATCTTAGCAACATGCAGTGCTGACTTTCACAGTTCTTGGAAAAGCTTCTGTACTACCATCTCATGTAAACAAAATTCGTGTATTTGAAACCATGATCCTGTAAAATTGCAGTGGACTTCCTCGTAGTAACCTTATTGAAATTCCGTTTTAAATCATCTGGCTTTGTTTCCCTGTTTGTTAATATAAAGAGATGCTGAGCAAAAGTAATGGATAAAGTTGACTTTCGTGTGTGTGTGTGTGTGTGTGTGGATGCAGTGTCTTACAAAAATAAGTATTAGAAAACAAGTGAAGAAGTTACATTAATGACAGCAACATATTTCTTGATGATGGCAGGGTTTTCTGATGAAACCAGTGAATGAAATTGGCTGTGCTCTTACTTCACTGTTTCCTAAGTCAGTATACTTTAAAAAAGAAAACTTAGAAACTTCTTAGAATTCAATAACTCCTGTCTTTCTGCCTGAGTCTGCTGTTATGTGTTATTTCATTTTTATTGCTTCTTGGTTACACCCAAGCTTGTGATGTAACCGCTTCTCTCTTAAAGGAAGTCTTAGAAATTGCTTCAACTACATCATTTTCCCCGAGGCTCTTCTCCAAGGACAATGCTATAGAGCTCTTTATAACAAAGGAGGAAAGAAACCAGCTTGTTTATTGCCAAATGAGACCCAGATGCTTTGAGTGTGAAACAGAATAAATGACCAAATTGGAGAGTGAGCCCAATGTTACTTGGGTAATTACTGAGTGTTAAAAGCTGGGCTGCTCCATTAAAACTAGCCCTTTTAAAAATTTAAAAGCAGAGTACCTCTGACTTTAAAGAATGAGTTGAATATTATGTAGTAATAAGAATACAGATCTCGAATCAAGTTTGAAAGGTGTTGAACTTGCAAAGGAATAGAGTACCACTAATATCTCGACAAACATGTAATGCTTTGATTTTGCAGTAAAGCTCGGTAGAGAAGCAGATGTGTAATCCAGAGGTTAGTAGATATCACGTGTTTTCCAACGGTAAAAACTAGCTAATTATTATATATTAAAAAGAAAACACAAAAAAACCCCTAGGTGGTTATTGTAATCTAAAAGCCTAAGTAACTACAAGGCCCAATAGCAGAGCTGACAGTTTATGTCATTCTCTCTGAACTTTCTGAAATCTTCCGTTAGCTATTCAGGCTTTGAGAACAAAAAGATATTGAGCAAGTAAGTGACAAACAACAACATGATCATTGAAATGGGATTCTTCTTTGTAATTTGTAATACACAACAATGTAATTTTAATTCTTTTTGAACAAAAAACTGAAATGATCGACTGAGAAGGATAAGTTTTTATGAGTGGCTGATAAAAATAGTCATTTTATGATGTAGAAAACTGTTTCCCACGTCTGAACAGCTACAGACCTATGAAGTGGATGACTCTTATCTTGCTATGTATGGTTGTATTTATGTATTGAACTTTATATTTTCCACTCCTACTGATCATGCCTTTAATTTAGATCAGCTGTAGCTCCTGTTTGCTTTCATTGTGAATGGAACTCCGTGAGACAGCATTCTCTGATCTAGAACCGACTCTTCCTACTGTGTAAATACAAGAGATCCAGCTAAGTCCATATTCCAGAGGAAGTATCCCCTCCAAGAAAACATGACCACTGATTCGAAAGCAATTTAAAAATTCTCTTATCAAAATTGAGATACTTCTATTCCTACAGAACTTGTCTGAAAAATAAAATAAAAAAAGGAAATAAACATGAAAACCCATATAGTTGTGGATTTTTTCCCCTTCTATTTCGCTGTGATAAACTTCAAACTACCGCTAGGTTGGCAGCATTCTCTCTTTCTAACCTCCACTGGCTGTTTCTTTTTAACAGTCAGGGGGATCTTAATAGTTAAGTTTCTCCTATCCCAGCTTCAGACAGAGAAAGAAATATTATTAGCCTGGTTGGAGCCAGGAAGGTAGGAATTTCACAGTTAATAACTTCTCCATTGTTGTTTTAAGAGCCCTTGATAGTCAGTGATTGACGTTGACCTTGTAGTTGCCTTTGTTTCCCTCCTCCCCTTGCCTTCAGGACATGGGACCCCCCAGATGGGTGAGGGGCTGAGGGAGGAAGGGGAATACCTGGCACTTGTTGAGATCTGCTCTGAAAGTTACGCCTCCTATTTTGTTATGTCTGTCCACAATGTCAAAGGCAGGTGTTGGTGGGATGGCAGTAGAGGTTGAACCTCCCACCAGTATTCCATTACATTTTGTTGCTGTGCAACAGATGGCAGTAGAGGGGCTGATGTCTGATGAAATGGCGTCTAACATGGAAGTGCTTATGAAGCAAAGGCATGGGATTGGATTCCTCCTTGTGGAAAAAATGGCTCCCACTGACTTTGATTGACAGTGAACGTTTATGGAGATCAAAAGTGGATGAGAGTACAGTGAGGTGGTGGATGGTGAGTTTCAGCAGTGGCAACAGAAATGTGAAAGATATTCCAGATGGCCATGCACAGTGTCGCGTCATGAAGTTAATGTCATGATCAGCTCATCCGTGCAAATTGTTGGATTGTGACCTGGGAACTGTGTATGGAGCTGAATATCAGCTTCACTGCCTTGGAAATGGAGGCAGTGTTGGAATATCATCATGTTTGTTCTAGGTGGGTCCCATAATTGCATACCGAGGAAGATAGTGAACACCGTATACAAGTTTGTTAGAACCTACTGAACCAATATGAGGCTGAAGATACAGTTTCCTGGATCACGTTATTATCGGTGACAAGATGTGGCATAACCACTATGATCTGCAGTCAACATGGCAGTCCGTGGGTTGGTCCCATGTAAATTCTCCATCAAAGATAAAGTTCAATATGCAGGAAGAGTGATTTGACTGTCTTTTGGGATAGAGGGGCAGTGATCCTTCTGGACTTTCTGGAACTCAAGCAAACCATCAGTTTTGACCACTACATCACAATGCTGACTAAGCTGAAGTCTTGAGCTTCCAGAGTCAAGTCAAAGAAGAGAGTCTTTCTCTTGTAAGGCAATAATGCCAGTCGCCAAAGCATTTTGAAGACTGAGGGGCTCATTGCCAGTCTTGGCTGGAGTGAACTGCATCCACTGTATAGTCTGGATTTGGTGCCTTCTGACTTTTCTTTTCTTTGGGCTGCTCAAAGATGGACTGAGAGGGCCACATTTTCCTAGCAATAATGATGTGAAACCTCTTCTGGTGCAAATTTTTATGATCATAGCATTTGATCATAAATGCACTCTTTGTGGACTCTCATTTGCAGACTCTCATTAATGGAGAAAGTGTGTAGCTGATGGTGGTGCCTGTTGAAAAACAGGGCTTTGTAGCTAAGAATTTTCTCTGTCAAATAGTACTGTTGTGCTCTTTGTGTCAGTTGTAGTTTCCATGGAAATAAATAAGAGACATAACTTTCTAAGGGACTGAAGTATATATGCAAAATATTTTTGGTAGGGGAAAGGAGGTGTGACTTTTGTTGAAACTTTTGTTGTGCTACATGCGGCCCATTTCAAAACAACAAAAAAAGAAACACTACAATGAGCCAAATATACATTGGAGTATGTATTCTGGTCACTTTTGAAATTCACAAATTCTTTAAACATCTTTTTTAGTCTATCTGAATCATGAAGTAGGAAGATGCAGCTTGTTACACAAAGATATGAAGTAATGTATCTATTTTTATTATGTGAGAATAATATTTGAGAACAGAAATCTGCATCTAAATATATCTATGAGGAGCAAAAGGGGCTTACTGGAGGCATGTGAAAATGTCCAGAGTTGGAACACAAGGGATTTGAGTGAAGTAAATAGAAATAATAAGAGTCGTGTTCATAGAGGAATATATGGACATAATTGGGTATAAACATACACACCATATACAGACATACCTGTCTCTTGGTTGCAACTCTAGTTATGTATGTCTTCCTTTGCTTCCTGCTGTTCAATATTTTTTAAGTCTTACATTGGGAACACTTTCAGTTTGTGCAGCAGACCAGCTTCATCACCTGAAGAGGCTTTGCTGTTCTTTGAATGGCTTAAATCTGCTTAAAAATGCTTAAAATCTGCGTTTGTATTGCTTAGCATATATTAACTTTTTTTGTACTGAATTTTATTCCTGATAAACTGAATAGAAAACAGAAAATGTACCAAAAGCAAGAAGTTAATATCTGTAGTAGCTTAGACCCACTGTACAAGTAAGGCACTATTAGATCTCTAGTTGAAACTCTAAGAGCAAATGAAGAAAGCACATAAATGATATTTCTATGGAAAACACTCTAAGCCTGATGTTTCTTGTGGCAGAGAGAGATCACAGGAATCATCAGTTGAACTTTTGTCATTAATATTACTTAATATTTTTCTTAGTTGTCTGTCACTTATATAAATATAGAAACTAGCACTAATGGTGCACCACCAGTTGCTGTGCAAAGTAACTGACTGTTGCACAGAAAAAGAAACGTTTGTTCTTTCAAGCTAGCATCAATAGCATTCGATGCTTCCAATTTTTTCTTTTATTACAAAATTGTCTTTCTCCAAACCTTTTACAACCATTCTTGAAGTGGAAATTCTAAGTTTTCAGTCTTCAACGTGTAAATACACAACGGCTTTAAGAGAATAAACGTGCCATCAAGCAGCCTTCTGATAATTTCTAACACTTGAAAAATCTCTGTAGAGGACTAAGTTGATATCTTCATGGACGTACTTTCTAAGAAGTGACTTCTGGGTTGGATACTGCTGTATTTGTTAAGTTGGAACTTAACAAACAAGGAAACATTTTCAAGTTCAGCTTGCAATGAGTTATATGGTATTTTGCCATTCAGGCACTGAATGCCACTAGCTCTTTCTGGAGTTTATAATCAGCCTTCACTGTATTACTAAGGGAAGAAAAACACACTCCCCACTTGCGTATTTTTAGGTTACCTGTAACAGTATGCTGAGCAGTTTGGGTCCTTGTAGAGGTCCTTGTTTGCTGCCAGTGGAGACCTTGTTGCTCTTCCTTTTTTAAAACCCAAGTATGTATCTGTGCAGGGATTATGTCACAGAGTTGTTTTGGAGTACATTCTGTGGTGCCTACAAATATTTTAATCTTTCAAGTACTCATTTACTTCTTAATGAGTTTTCTGATATTCATGAAGGTCTGCTTTTCAAAGTTAAACCAAGGAATCCAATATGGTGACATTTCAGTTCTCATAGTCAGGGCCTAGGAGTGTAATACAAGAACCAGATCTTGTGCATGTTTTTGATAGATTATTTTCTTGTGCATTCTGTTATTATGGCTCTGTGAGGCACTCATTTGTGGTATCTTAAAATATAATTTTGACACCATACTTTGATGCGACAATATGACGTTTTACATGGGGCCAACAGCTCAGTATCTCAATAGAACTGGGTTACAGCTTTGAAAAAACAAAATATTTGTTATTTCTTTTTTGCTTACAAGCATGATGTAATTTTAATTTTTAAAGATAGACTTTTTAATTGGTAATAAATGTTGCGATACCTGTCTTTAAAGCACAAGAGGCTTTATTTCAATAACTTGAAAAACTACGTGAAATTAAGCATGATTTTTCTGGGAGAAGAGAGAAGAAAAAGCACTGAAGTATTATTATTATTATTTTTTCTACTATTTTGGCTGCATCACACATGTTTCCAATTAATTCTAACAGGTGATAGCTTAAGCAGTTGCACCTGAGATCTTCCTAGTCATGCATTTACTTATTTCTTTATTTTTCTTTTGAGGCTGGCACCTTATAGTAGCCATAGCTGAATAGGATCCCAAACTACTGATGCTGTTTTGCAGTGTTTCTGGAGGAATTGTTACCTCATACCTACTTGCCTGCCTGTGTTGACAAGGTCTGTGACTATCTCAGAGAACAGTCTACTGCTCTTAATGCTCATATAGCTGCTGGAGTCAGTGTGAGTAGCTGCAACTGACCTCTGCAATACAGTCTTTGACTCATCTTAGTATTAGCTGATTGAGGTTGCTTGTATCAAGTAAAAGACTTAAAAAGTAGAGGAAGGGTTAAAAATCATTATCATGTGCCTGGCCTGAAATTACAGCCCAGCACCTGTAAAATCTTGAGTGACTTCAGCTGCAATGGACAGCCCCTGCCAACACTGTAGAAAACTGTGAGGCTGCAAGGAAGAACAGGCAAGTCTATCTTTGAATTTATTTTCATTTTGTTTCCTGGTTTGTGTATTTTGTACGTTTTCTCTTTAAGCTTTTTTTCTCTTTTTTTATTTTTATTTTTTTGTATTTTTAAATGGCTTAGTGTACTCTGTTTAAGAAAAGTAGATTTCTTCTGCAGACCAATGAGAGCAGGTGAGTCTTTCTCAGATTATAGCTCATGACTTCCTTATTCTAAAGGTATATTGAATTTTCTCCTTGGAGATGCACTATCATTGTAGTTAATTTTTGTTGTTGTTTCTACCTTATTTTATATCTGCCTTGAAAACAATTTTTTGCAACATCCAGAATAAATCAACAAGTAACCTAAGATATGTATGTTAGGAAGTAATAGTAGCGTGTCTTGCTGTCTGTAGTGCTGACGGGAGAACTTATTCTTCTCTTAAAACTTCATGGGCACATCTAATAAAAGGCTGATTTTTATTTTTTTTTATTTTTATTTTTATTTTTTTTTACATAAAGCTACCATTCAAAACTACTGTAGTGGACGGAAATATGCATGTATGTATATATAACAAGCTATGAACATTATTGTATGTTAAGTGTTACACATTTTGTAGAAGTACATGTTCCTGAAGTATTTCAGTTCTTCAAACTCTCTTTACCCTTGTGTTCCTATGTAAGGTGGCTAGAAGAGCTGATTGCTCATATGCCTGGCTATATCTGAATGATTGTAATAGGAGGAAATAAGATTGTATCCAAGCACAGGAAGTTGGTACCCTTGAATGAGTTTTCCCATTTACTAAGCAATTGTTTGGGTTTTTTTGGTGTTTTTTTTTTCTGTGGGAAGTATGGCAATGCCCTGTAGTAATTTCAGAAGAAACTGTAGTTCACTTCTGTTGTAAATTTCAGCATACAGAAATAAAGGTTTTTGTAGCCATTGCTATTTCTTGCTCCCAAGACATATTCCAACTGACGTACAGGTGAATGTTTGTTCCTTGTGAGGGGATGTTGTGCTGTACTGGTGTGGTGGTCTCATACAGAGGTGATGTGTGGACTCGTGGGGACATGCTAATTGTGTGTTGAGTACTGCTGAGTAAAGCTGGTGATCAGTTGCCTTTTGTAGGTCACGCATGAGGACTTGAAGAGCAGAACAGTTCAGTATGTGTGAACTTATATTTCCCATGTGCAGTGGTGTTAAAGGTAATTTGGATGACAGAGCGCCTTGCAGCGTGGATGTTGTTGACTATACAGTCTGCATGCATTAGATCAGACTTCACTGCCTGACTCAGGTCAGGCCAGCACCTATGTGACTCTTGGGAGAGTCTCTCTGCATAGTTCTTCAGCTTCCAGGAGATTTTATTGGTTTGAGCTCTGTGCTGTGTGCATCCACAGAGCAGCTTCTGGTCCAACTCTGGAGCTAATCTGTTCTGTGGCATTAGGTGATTATGTATCTTTCTCCCCAGTGCACTGCATTCCCTGAATACTTTGCAGGTCTTATTAGCTCTAAAATATCCCATTCAAAATAATTCAGAGACCGAACAACTGCATTCTCATCCAGCAGTCTCTGGTCAAGTAAACTGAACCAGATCTTCTCTGGCTGTATAATCAGATTCCTTCCTTCCCCTAGGCATACCGCAGTATTGGTACAATGACGGTGATGTGCCTGTGCGGACTGTGCAGCCAACATGTTTCTAACATTAGAGGACAGATGAATGATTTCATTTGTAGTGTGCTATGAGTCCCAGGTTGTGCTCTCACTTTGAGCAATGCAAAGGAGTTGCTGTGGCAGTAACATTTTGACCTCTCCAAAAAATCTTTTTACATAAACTTAGAAAATTTTGTTTATAATCTTCTTTTCTATCAGTTTTTATTTTACTGGAATAAATGGCTTAAAGTTTTTCAAGATATTTATTATAAAATGAGAAGCACTGCTGTATATAGAGTGAACCTCTTGATAGGATCAAGATTATGGTGATATGAAGATGAAAGGCTGCCATAGGTAAAAGTCTCATGCGAGCACAGGAAATTTTGTATTGCTCTTGTGGTTATTATTATTATTTTTTTAAATTTTTTCCTGTGTGAAGATGCTGCTACCAAATAGGTTCCTTATAGCACATTTAGCCAGTGCATTGAAGTTCTGCTTGAGAGTGCTACATTAGAGCTTGCCCTGCCCTGTGCTGGCTTTACTAGTGCTTGCTTCACTTTGCACTTGATGTTTATTTCTGTGTCATTGGATCTACTGGTAGATGAGGATAAAATTAAGTTCCCATAAAATGATGCATGAGGAGCTGTTCCACTACATTTCATTCACGCTTGGCACTTCCCATCGAACCGAAGGAAAAAGGGCTTATTGATGACCATGCAGAGGTGTTTATTTTTGTTTGTTAAAATGGTTTTGAACGCTTCATTGTTTCTTCTATGAGGTTTAAAAGAATCTTATTCAGTAGTTTGATACTTCTATATTAAGAACTTCCTTAACAAACTTTCTCTCAGTCCCGGGAAGAGAAATAAATGTAATTAGGCTTTTTCCTAGGCTGTTGGTGGTGTACTGGTATATAGTAATTGTGACTATATTAAGCGTATAAAATATCTAAGTTTATAAGGGCTGATCTAGTCTTTGGTGAATATTGAATTATGATCTGTTTACATGCTGTGTGTGGTATTGAAGAGAAACAATACCCTGTTAGTCTGCCATGTTCCCCTGAGGATCAATCTGTGAATAAAATAACTGGCAGAAATTACAACCTGAAGAAAGTCTTAGGAAGTGATGGAAATGATCGTGGAGTCCCATCATAGCTTGAGCCAAAACAGTTTGTTTTTACCTCAGATTCTCATAGTTATCAGTACTTACACCTCTGTGACTCACCAACTGTAAGCCCAGTTTGACTGTAATAATGTAACTCTGTATGCTTGCAGTATGCTGAGGACAGCATCACGAGCTTATCACATAGAGGAGCACTAATGTGGGGATGAGTTGTTTTGAAAATCAAGCTTATGCGTGAGTTGAGGCAAACTTACATTGACTTAATGGTACTGGCCTTTGACAGGAGGCTTTGGTTTGCTTACTGCTGTAGTATGAAAAAAATCAACTCTTCATTTCTAACAGTACTGCATTAAAATTTTACAGCATGTTTAGACCAATGTGAAATGTTTTCTGCCCTTGAACAGCAAGTTGTAATGTGAAGCTGTATTCTCACAAATTTTTTTTCATTGTGTTTTAAGACTTTTTTTTCTCCATAAAATATGTATATATTTAACTGAAAATGTGAATTTACTGAGGGTGAAGTTGCACACTCTCAGCTTCAAAGAGAAGGCAAGCTTGATTCAATATAGAAGTGTGAAATTTCACACTGCTAAAGGAATCCAGTTAGAAAACTCCTATATATACTTTCCCAAATACAAACGAGTGCTTCGTGTTTCCTTTGTTTATGTTTAGTGTTTCATTTACTGATTTGTTAGAAATTAAATTGCTTACTTGATGAAAGTGATGTGAAATAACCAATTTCTGTATCTGCTTACGTCAGCATGTATGTCTAATGCATACATGTTTAGGCTTTGTAAGCAAGCTTGTGTATCCAGTCTTTGATCTGTCATAGGTGTTAGAAAGAGGAGTAAATAATTCCCCTTTCCCTTACTGCCGCTTTCTCTTGCAAGACTTGTTCATATGGTAGCCATATGAAGACTGCGCTTCTAATTCCACAAGGTTAGAGTGATCTCTGAGGAAGGCCTTTCAATTCAAAAAGAATTTTGACTTCTGAGAGCGAAATAACTCAGTTGCAAGGAAACTGGACACCAGATATTGAGTGCTAAGTATCAGTAGGTTCTGAAAGTTCCAGTTGTCTTCCGTGATCAAAATTCTAGCAAATAGACATCTGTTATCAAGGTGAAATTTAAGTTAGATTGGGAAGAGGAGAGGGAAGAAGACAGTAATACAAAGGCACGTGGAAGAAGCCACCTCCCTGTTTAGAGTGGTGTAGCTGTATGAAATTGTTATGCCCACTTCAATATGCAAATAACATTCATTAGAACTGTGAAAGCAAGTAGTTGTTTTTGTTGTCAATGGAAAAAAAAAAAATACTGAGAGGAAAAAAAGAAACCATTGCCAATGAATCTTCTTCTAGGTATTACAAGGCTGTTTTTTACCGAGGAGAGAAAGTTTGAGTGTGTTGGTTTGGTGGTTTTTCTTTTCTTTGTAGCTACCGAGCTGGAAGAACTTGTAATGTGGCAGATTTCTTCAAAATTGATAATATCTGCTCGTCAGCATAATTTTTTTTTTTCAAAATGAAATGGGCTAGCATATGAACACTTTAGTTCTTACAGAAATGATTCAGAGAACAGCTTAAAGGTAGTAATTCAAAACTCCAAGTGTTTGTCTGGTCCTCTGTGTTTTCAAATGTTCTTCAACACTGCTCGTATTTTCAAAGTGGAGATTTAAGAAATTTCTGAATGAATAAAATTGTCGTGTGCGCATACTGGAGAAATACTAACTAATCTGGAAATGAACTCGTTTGTTCACGTTATTTAAATTACTGTGCTGTGATGTTTATAAAGCAAACAAGAAATCCAGATAACTCCTGCTAATTATTCCTCAGAGCACTACAAGCTGAATATGGGAGCCATACGTTTCGCTACTGGAAGACATCCAGAGCAAAACTGAAGATAAATAAAAGTGTACTCATCCATATTAAAACATTCAAACTTTCTGGTGACTGTCACTTGACTCCCTATCTCAAGAATGTAGGCAGGTGGTCTACAGATGGCACGATCTGTTTAGCTCATCTATGATTAACGTACCTAAAGCAGTCCGTGTTGAATTTATAACATAAGCTTTAATACAATAGGGGCTTCTTGTGTTTATGCATAATAGAATAAGCTTTTAAAATGAGACGGCAATGTAATTTTTGTTCTGATTCTAACATTTTAGGCGTCTGAACAAGAACAAATTGCAAGTTCTTCCAGAGCTCCTTTTTCAGAACACGCAGAAGTTAACCAGATTGTAAGTATAATCCAATTTATATTTCTATTGAATGTTCCTTATCCTTACATGGATTTGCATTGTTTGTATTTTGACTGTGGTGAGAGGTTTCATGGTATTAAAACTGCTAGGTTGTAAAGGTTTTTAGGGTGCTGTGTTTTCTTTGCATGTACTGGTAGTTCGGTAGGTCGTAAATACAAAAGGGATTTCAAGAAGAATTATTCTCAACTCTCTGTGTATAGTTATAGAAATTGTGAAAAGCGGCAGCTTATAGTCTAGATGTCCACGAGAAGGCTGCATGCTTTTGTTACCTAAAAACATGTTGACATAGTGCAGGTTGTTTTTATTTTTTTTTCTAAATATTTTTCTCATCTTACTGAAATAAAACAAGAAAACCAAACACCTGTGTTAGATGTTTTGATGGCAGCAGTATCAGCCTAAACAGAGAGGAGACAAACGTAAGCTTTGCACCATTGTTTTTTGAAGGGAAAAGGGAAATGTTAATACAGTCACCTGTTAGAGGAAAAGGAAGAGTGTATAGAAATCAGATGGATGAGGAGGTGCCTGCACTGTTACTAGCAAGAAAAGGATAATCTACCTTTTGAAAGCAGTAGTGAAAAGCTGTTTGAAATAAATTTTGCCAGGATTTAAGAAGCCAGCTTATGATCCAATCTGTTTTTCTGAAGAATGAGTTACATTTTAAAACTTCTGTTTTAGGCTCGTTTGTTTATGAAATATGTTTGTAAGGTCTAGGATTTGGCTAGTGACATTGAGAAGCTACTGTAGGGTGGCTGAAAAATTGCTGTGTCCACGTGGATGCATTCTAATACCTTCAGAACGTGAGCAAACCATTGAGGCAATATGGTACACTTTTTCTCTGTGGAAATGTAAAACGTGGTGATGGTGAAGATGATTTTTGAAATCAGTTGAATACTTAAAGCATGTCTCTTTGCTGAAAGTTTGAAAGCAGACAAGTTGAGCAGCAGTGTGCAGTGACAGGCACTGGCTCAGATTTGGAGAATTTCTCTAATGACTTTTTTTGGTGTCAGAACTTGAGAAAGTTACTGCAAGTGAACCACGTTCTTCTGGAGAGAATAAATGAAAAAATTACAAGCTAAAGCTGTTCTTTGGTCTCAAAATTTGGATTTTTGAATAATTCAACTTTTTCCTACCTTTTAAGTGCACTGGAAAATATTTGCCTAATGGATTTGCTAAGAATGAATAATTTAGTTTTATTTCCTAATGGTCTTTGCTTATTTCTAAAATTCTCTATATTTAAACTAATTTTGAGTGTAAAGCATGAGCTGGTACATACTTGTAGATACCATTATCAGCTCTCCAGAAGATGCTGGTTGTATATATTTCATAAAAAAACTTGCTTCATGGAGATTTCCTGAAGTGATGGTGATGCTTTAAGGTTTAAAATAAAACAACAAAAAAAGAATTAGAGCTTACACATATCCACTAATATGAATTCCTATTGAGCTTGCTGCAACTTCATCTGTGAGTAATATGACTATTATAGGGTTGAAAAACTTCTTGGTCATGTCGTTTCAAAGGGAAGTTGGTTGTTGATCACTCGTATTGTTCTGTCTTAAGGAGTTTTGCACAAAAAAAACCATCTATGTTAAAGTAATTCACCTTTTCCAATACCAGAGTGTATTTTTTATTAGATTGTATAATCATGATACATTATAGTCTTTAAAAGCAAGAGTAATTTTGCAATTAAATTACAATTTAAAAGATTGTAATAAAAACGTGTAAAATACGATTATTAATATGAGTGCTGTATTCTGTAATGCTTCCCAATGGATACTTTTGCAACACTTGCCTTCATTCACTGCTGTTCATTCAAAGTCTTGTTGCCCTTTAGTAGTGTTTAGGATGGATTGCTGTTGCAATGTGAGTAGAAATCTGCTTTTTCTTTGGAAGATACAAGAGTTCAAATATAATGAATGCATTTAAGTAAAATAGATCTTAGTATATTGAATGGTTGATTCCAAATGCAGTTGGATTGTATGTTTTTCGTTCATGAAAAAAGAATGAGTGATTTGCTACTTACTGGAATGGGTTTTGGACAGATGTACATATGTGTATATACTTGGACATTGTGGGAACTATACAGCTAAGATCATAGAATGATTTGAGTTGGAATGGAGACAATCGAGTTCCACCCCCTGCTACAGGCAGGGACACCTCCCTCTAGACCAGGCTGCTCACAGCTCCATCCAGCCTGGCCTGAAATGCCTCCTGGGAGGGGGCATCCACAGCCTCTCTGGGCAACAGGTTGCAGTGTGCCACCATCCTCACAATAAAGAACTTCTTCCTAAGGAATGTAGAATAAGGAAGTAGATACTGACTTGGAAGGCTTCTAAATTAATCTCTGCACTTCGGGTACCTTTGGTATTTTTCTACAACTTTTTCCCAAAGTTCCAACATACATGATATCCTTCCATCTTTTGCAGTGTTGCCTAGGCTTTGTTGTCACATTTAGTGGACATGAGAAGGCAGAAAGATATGTTTACATATGGGAATAAACCATAGATGGAATATGAGGCATCTCACAAAATTAATTTCTCATAAACTTTTAAGCCTTTTATTCAAGAAAGCGTGGCTTTGAGACTTGTAGATTTTATTTGCTCTAGCTTAGATAAGAGTTTTAAGGTAGCTGGTGAATGAGCCCTTTGTTGAACTCTCTAGTGGAAGTGCCTGACGTTGCTCTGTTGCTTTGACTTCCTAGGTTTTAAGCTTCTTAATTGTTTTATCTAGGATAAATAATTCAGTATCTAATAACTCAAATTGCAGGTGTTTTTGATGAGAAATCTGAATAATGGAAAGGCACTTTTGATATTTCCAGAAATGGAGAAAAAATTGTATAGCTTTAGATACTGTTTACTCATATTGAGCCATTGAGGGGGAAAAAGCAAGAATTACAATTATAGAAGTGATTAAATGTGGCAAAGAAGTATTGAAAACCAAAGTATGTAATGCAACAGTTCTATAAAGAGGCTTTGATCATCAAGTTATTATTTTCTGATATTAAAATAAAGCATCAAATTTGTTTATGAAGTTAATAAACATAGTTGTGTGTGTGCTTGAATAGTGAGTTTCCTAGTTTATTATGAGATAAATAACTAATATGGTGTACCTATCACTGTAAGAAGTCAAATAAGTAACTGGGATTTTGGTAACTGGAAAAGAGTCAGCAAATATTCAGCATCTCTTTGACTTTTGTTTTTAAAGGGAACTTAGAAGCAAGAAAGCACGCACGCACCCTACCAGGCCAAGTGGGAAACACATATTGCGCATGTGTGTATAGAAAAGCAATTTTAATGACAAAATTACTGGATGCTGACAGCCTATGCAAACTCATTGTTTATCATATTAACTTTAAATTATATTTTTATACATCAGTATTGTCCATCTCTTTTTAAAAACAAAATCACGTGATTCTTTGATTTTAGTGTTTGTGCATTGTGTATATTTGGTTATGTCCAGGTATCTTCATCAGGTGATCCCTGGTAAGAGTAGCTGGAACTTCGTGGCTCCTGCCTTACTCAGGGAGCTAACCTTGATAAATAGTGTACTTCTAGGTTCACTGTGCAGAGCTGTCATCCTACTGCACGATGTGCCTGGAATCAGAAGTTAGCTCGGATAAGTCAGCATCTTCTGGTTTGAACTGGGCAGGTGTGGATTAGATTTTACTGAATTCTGCTTTCCCTTGGGCCCTCTTGCAGTTCAGATCTTCATTGTTGCTACGAGATTTGCGTGTTCGATTTGTGTGAGACTTGATCATGACCTTTTAGAACTATCGCTTCTAAACCCTCCTTTCCAGCCTGACCCTTAGCAAGCTGTGAGTGTGGAATCACGGAATCGTGTTGTCTGATCAAATTCAAAATCTTTTCTTTAATGGATGTCTTCAGAAGCCGTGTTTGGAAAAGGGACCGGTTGCTAAATCTCCTCAGTGTTTATTTTTGTTTCTGTTCTCTTTTCAGAAGGAGATCTGATGGATCTCTGACTTACAGCTCCATTACCATTTCATATTAAAGCAGGATCCTGACAATTCAGCTTTTATATCAGGTTGAGTGATGGTGTTGCCATGACAAAATAGCTCAGGCTACAACAGCGTGTTTTTTTGTGGTTTTTCCGCATACAATAACTGTAGTTTTACTGTATATAAATTGCAATGGGTCTTTTGAGAAGACAGTAAATAATTACAGTAAGTGTTTGCTGGTCTCTGGGGTGCGTTTCTGGTTTGCGAATGATGTGCATTAGGTCAGAGATCTTTGCTGCAGATAGCTGGAATGCATTTACACCATTTATCAAGCTGAAGTCATTTTATATCTTCCTTTTGGCTCTAGTTGCAAGTAATGTATCTAGCAGGCTTTGTTAGTATATAGACAAATCAGTTTTTTATTGGACATTGGTGGATTTTTTCCTGTCTAAATTAGTGCAAAAGGCTACTTTTAGTGGTTTTTTTTTTTTTTTAATTTGAAAAAAAAAAATCGTGAGGGAGAGAAGAAAACAAATGAAAACATTTGAAAAATGAAAACATCAAAAGGCTTCATCCTCATTGTGGTTCTTCACCCTCTATAAAATCGATTATTTAAAATTATACTGGCCAAAAACCTTGTTTTCCCTCCTATGGGAAGCATAGTTGGTAAGCATAGTTGGAGTAGAAAGAGTGCTCTCTGGGAAAGTTGTTTTAGTGATAACTTTTTTCTAAGAAGATGTATATTGTCAATTTGTGCGAGCAAGTGGTTTATGGCAAAGGATTTTAGATGAGTAATGTGTTTTTCCTTGCTTTTATAAAACAGATGTGGTATTTTGGTTTGTGTTCAGCCCAAGAATTCAGGGAACCTCTCAATTGGTTAAAAGATTGATTTGCCACTTACTGATATGGTAGCCTTATCCTGTTCCTCGGCGTCCATTTTTCTAGATGTACTTAGAAGCACTCTCTAAAAGCACATTATAAATCTGAGAGATCATATATTAAATAAGACTGTACCATTACTGTCTAATTAACATAATCCTAAACTGGAGAATGCTTTGTATATTTTTCTAACACTGAGATTAGCCTTGTGAACCTTCTAAGCTCAACAAAGGAGGTTCACATTGTTAGTGCTATTTACTATTATAAATAGATTATAATGTTTCTTAAAATTCTTCCTACTCTTAATGTCAGTAAAATTCATTATGTAGTTACATTATTCAATTAGGTATTAATCCCATCAGAAATGTTTCTTATCTCCAGAATAATGAGGAATATCATAGAATCTTTTGAATTGGAAGAGACCCTTAAAGGTTGTCTTGTCCAGCTCCCCTGCAATGAACCTACACCAGATCAGGTGCTCAGAGCCCCATCCAGCCTGACTTGAGTGTCTCCAGGGATGGGGCATCTACCACCTCCCTGGGCAACCCGTCCCAGGGCCTCACTGCTCTTACCGTAGAAACTTCTTCCTTACATCCAACCTAAATGTCTCCTCGTTAGTTTGAAACCACACCACACATCCTGCTAAAGAGTCTGACCCTTCCTTCTCACAGCTCCTCTACATACTGACCAGGATGCTAGAGGTCTCTCCGCCTTCTCTTCTCCATGCTGCAAAGCCCCAGCTCTTATCCTCTCCTCTAGGAGAGGTGTTCCATCCCAAAGATAGTTTTTGTGGCCCTCCTCTGGAGGATGCACTCCAGCAGGTCCACATCTCTCCTGTGCCAAGGACCCCATATCTAGACAGCGCTCCAGTGAAGTCTCACCACTGCAGAGCAGAGGGACAGGATCCCCTCCCTCAACCTTCTGACCTTGCTTCCTGGAGATGTATAGAAAAATATGGCTTTTCAGAACTTCTGCAATCTAATGATATTTTTCTTCTAGAGAACATTTGTATTCCTTGCTTATAGCGTACATTAAAAGAAAAAAAAAATTGCAGAACTGTTGTGTTGATAAGCTGAAGAAACTTACAGGTGGTTTTCTCTTCCAGAAGGAACAGTTGACTTTTGCAGTAGCGCGCAATTCCTGGTTTCAACCATTTCTGACACTGAGTAGCTGCTTATTTATTCTGGGGCTGTGTAGAAAGGTGGAATTGAATGTCTCAGAAGGGAAGTTGTAGAAGAAAGGGTGTGCCCAAGTGTCTTCCTGACTTGGGTGGAAGAAAGTGAGCATTACGTTTTTATGAAATCCCACATGAAAGCATTTGTTGGCCTATTTTATCTTGTTGGTTTACGAAATCAGAAGTGGATGTTGGTGGGAGGACAGTAGAGGCTGTGCCATCCCTCCAGTATTCCATTACAGTGTCTTGCTGTGTAAGAGATGTCAGAAGAGGGGCAGGCTGATGCAATGGGGTCTGACATGGAAGTGCTTCTGAAGCAAAGGGATGGAATTGAATTCTTCCATGTGGAAAAAATGGTGTTGACTAACATGCATTGACACTTGCTGAGCTTTTACGGAGACCCAATGGTGAATAAAGGCACAATGAGGTGATGGGTGTTAATTGCTGGCAAAAGCACATTGCTAATGGTGGTGACTGTTGAAAAATAGTTTTACAGCAGAGAATTTGCTTTATTGAATAGCCTTATTGTGCTCTTTGTGTCTCTTGCAATTTCTGCAGCAATAAATCTCTCTGAAGGCCTTACCTTCTTCTTTTATGATGTTATTCCACTTCCTTGTTTAGTGTACTTTTCTCAGAATATAGTTTTCTTGTCAAGTGCTAGAGACCACAACGTTAGCAATGCAGAAAGTAAGTTCCATTACTTCTAAGGCTTTGTAGGTACACCAAGTGCATAGAGTTGTCCTGGCGAGTATCCTGCATGAGCTGCAAAATGGGCTGTTTGTGATTTCTGTATCCTGCTCAGCTGAGAACTACATCTTCAAGGCCCTTTTAAAAGTGATGTGAAGAGCATTGACTTGCAGTAATTTCACTTGAAGATGATAGAAGGAATTCAAATTCCTTTTAACAGCTGTTGGTGGGACAGGCCATTTTGCTGCTGTTATGCGACTATAGGAAAACAGCTTTGTCAGATTGCCGTGGTTATTCATCGGCTGGATGGCTGGAGGCATGGTTTGTGAAGGTGATGGTGTATGCTCTGCCAGTCTAAAATGCACCTTTATTAACAGGCTTCAACTTCTGCGTTTAGAGTAGAAAACCTAAAACTGGAGGCAAAACACAATCACGTGAGAGCCATCATAACAAGAAGTTGAGTCATTAAAAGCTATTACAGAACTCATGAAATACGATAACTGTGGGTGGGTATTTCTGGCTTTCCATTTTCTTGTGTTTGACTTCAGAACTTCAGTCTTTTGCTTTTGTTAGCACAATTCAAGCATTGCTCAGTTGAGGTAGTGTGGTTCCTCTGCATTGCTTCGTAGTAAAGATGTGTTTGAGGAAGCATTCCTTACAGTAACCTCTGCGGAGTGGGGGCATGCATTAAAGCAGTGGGCTGCTTTGCTAAATTCAGAGGGTTGAATAGCCTGGTGGGTTGCAGTATGGCCAAAGAATAGATAGATTACATCTGTGAATGTATTATTTCTGTAGGTAATCTGACCTACGGTGGTCTGTAGGCTCCTTCTTTACAGAAGCTGACTGGCCATGTTGGTCTGACTGCCTGCTGGAAGGAGTATGGTGTGTCAGATTCACTTAATTTGCTTTATTAACATGCCGTTTTGGTCTCTGCACCACAGCTAGTCTGCAAACATCAGCGTATCATGGTGTACTTGTTCATAATTTATTGCTTATGGATATTGCTTTTGTTTAAAAACATGCTTTTTAGTTAATTCCTATGTGAATTTCTTTTGAACTTTCCTCCTTGGCTGAGCATTGAGAGCAGCTGAAAAACATTTTGCTGAATGCTTGGCTTAGTGAAAGGTCCAGAACTACTTGAGGTTCCTGGCCATAGTTAAAATGAGCACTTGCAAATTCCCTTGTAAATTTTCAATCTTGCAACTAGGTGAAAGTAGAGAACAGATACAGCTTTGTTGGTTAACAGGTGATAGGAATGTTTGACATCCTTCTTGTGTTTGAGGCCATTTTTTCCTTAAATGAAGTGACTGTATGAATGAATTAGTGGCCTGAAGCACAGACATCTCATCTGCTTAACAGGAAAAATCTAGTAAAGATAATGTAAATACTTCCATTGCTTTCCACAATAGGCTGTCATCCTGAGCTTAAAGATGAGATTAAATTCCATGTTTTATGAAAGTCCTTGCAAATACTCTGGAAATACCTTGCAAAAAATAAGTGCTGCTTTTGGTGTTCATATGGATAGTAGTAGGCAACTCAGTCACTGCCAGGGTACGAGAGGGATAACTTCTGCTGCTCAGGGGTCTGGATTTTAATCTATGACTTCAAAAGTGAAAAGCCTTTTTCCATCAGTGGCTTTCTGGTACTTCAGTCTCTTGTTTGCTTTTAGACAGCAGCAGAACTCAACTTTACCTGCAGAGATTTATGGTGACTTCAGAGTGCTCTGTGTGTAAATGTTATTGTGGGCAAAATGACACAAACCAAACACTGCCTTGTTTTAATTCTTATTCTGTTTTATTCTTGAAAGCTGTAATGTGTACAATGGGAAGCTGCACTCAGGCTTTCTGGAGTTTTTCAGTATGTTTCATGGGGTTATAGGCCATGTCTATTTCAAATGTTTCAGACACAAAAAAGTCAGCAAAATGAATACTGCTGTAACTTGTAAATGCTCTGTGATTCCTATTGAAATACAATCATGAGTGATCCAGGATTTCATTCTAATTCAAATCTCCTTCAGCTGAGAGAAGTAGTGGGATTTCAGCCTGAAGCATGTGTCTGTGCAACCCTGCCTTTCAAAAGGGTCAACCTGAAGCTGATCTGGAGGGATTTCATCTAGACTAAGTGAGGTGGTTTCATGTCACGATTGCAGCCTACGTTGTAAACTTGCACAAGTTATTTAAATTTTATTTTTTAAGGAGTTGCTGCTCTTGCAAGTCATGAAATGTTACGCTGTTACAGAAATAGATCAGCAAGGGAGGTTTATTATCTTCTTAGTCTTATGACTAAGAGGAGGATGTGATACAGGGTGTGCCTTTGAGCAGCTCTTATTTCTTAGCACTGTGTAACATACTGGAAACAGAGGCTCATGACAGTGTGTTAAAAGATTCTAAGAGCTGGTTTTAGCATGCTTTTTCTTACATAATGCTTTGGAGCTTAAAGGCCTAATTCAAATATACAGTAATTCCACTGTTGAAGTTTGAGATTTCCTGCAATAAAAATGCAAATACCATTCAGGAATTGTATGAAGCATATTTGGAATTAAATACTTGTCTTTTCCTTTGCTTAACTTCATAGAATCATAGAATTGTATGGATGAATGTATGGTTTGGAAAGGACCTTTTATATCATCTAGTTCCAAACCCCTGCTATAGGCAGGAAAACCTCCCTCTAGACCAGGTTGTTGAAATCCCCATCCAGCCTGGTCTGGAATGCCTCCAGGGAGGGGGAATCCAGAACCTCCAGACAGCCTGTTCCAGTATCTTACTACCCTCACTGTAAAGAATTTCTTCCTAATACCTAGTCTAAATTTACCATCTTCCGGTTTAAAGCCATTTCCTCTCATCCTGTCGCTTCATGCCTTTATAAAAAGTCCTTTCCTAGCTTTTCTGTAGGCACCCTTCAGGTACTGGACAGCCACTATAAGATCCCCCCAGAGTCTTCTCTTCTCCAGGCTGAAGAGCCCCAACTCCCTCAGCCTGTTCTTGTAGGGGTGATCCCTCTGATTGCAGCCTGCCTTTGGACCCACTTAAGTTGAGGGCCCCAGAACTGGATGCAGTACTCCAGGTGGGGTCTCATGAGAGCAGGAAGGCAGAATCACCTCCCTTGACCTGCTGGTGTTTCTTCTCTTGATGTAACTCAGGATACAGTTGGCCTTCTGGGCTACAAGTGCACATTGCCAGCTCTTTTTGAGCCTTCCATCAACTGACACACCCAAATCTTTCTCCTTTGGGCTCCTCTCAAGCCATTCTCTCTCCAACCTGTATTTCTGCTTGGGAATGCCTTGACCCATGTGCAAGACTTTGCACTTGGCCTTGTTGAGCTTCGTGAGGTTGGTATGGGCTCCTCTCAATCCTGTCAAGGTCCCTTTGGATGGCATCCCTTCCCTCTAGCATGTCAGCTGCACCACTCAGCTTGGTGTCATCTGCAAACCTGCTGAGGGAGAAACTCAATCCCACTGACCATGTCGCCTACAAAAATGGTTAAATAGCATCAATCCCTGAGGAATGCCACTTGTCACCAGTCTCTACTTGAACATTCTTCTGTTGACTGCTACTCCCTGAGTGTGACCATCCAGACAATTCCTTATCCAGTGAGTGGCCCATCCATTAAGTTCATTTTTCTTTGCTTTGGCAACAAAGGTGTGTGGGACAGGTAGGTGATGTCAGTTGCCCTTCCTTTATCCACAGATGCTGTAATTCCATCATAAAAATCCTCTAAGTTTGTCAGGAGTGACTTGCCCTTGATGAAGCCATGTTGGTTACCACCAGCCACCTCATCTTTATTTTCTGTGTGCCTTGGTAGGGCCTGCAAGAGGACCTGCCCCATGACCTTGCCAGGCACAGAGTTGAGACTGACTGGTCTGTAGTTCTCTGGATCTTCTTTTTTTTCCTTCTTGAAAATGGAAGTTATGTTTCCCCTTTTCCAGTCAGCGGGAACTTCACCAGACTGCCATGGACTTTCAAATATGATGGGTTGTGACTAATGTACTGACAGGCTGTTTGGGAACACATCCACTAAAGTATTTTTTCAGGAACCAGCTGGTATGAAATTACTTAATCTTTATTGTTGTGTGCAGGTGTGTTAAGTTCTGAGTGGTTTATGTGCAAGATACCATGGTAGTTACTGAACTCTGTGTGTGGAAAATGTTGAAATGCAAGTCAATCAATATAATGGCATACAAAAGTTATCCTTTTACAGTTAGTTTCTCTTGTGAAGAAAATAATCTTGCATCCTGTCTCACCATCCTGTAAGGCAAATGGTTTATTGCATTAGTTCTGATAAAATCACTGTGCCAGTCCTGCTGCAACATGTTTTCTGTACTTCTGGAAGTGCAGAGGGGCTGCTAAGTCCACTGGAACATTATCAGTCTTCCAGGCTGAAAGTGATTTTTCTACATTTAGCATGCATACGACTAGTAAACGTATGTAAGGGTGAGAGTTTTGCTTTTTTCCTGGATTCATTTGTATATGCGCTTTCATGTTCCACACTTTCTCAATTATTTCTCAATTATTCCTGTACTTTACATTCCCTTACTGGGAGCAGAGCTAACTTAGTATTGTGCTTAGTTTCTGCTAGTTGCTGGTGCTTTTTCTTCAGAACTGGCAGCTGTTTTAGTGTCTGATTCTTAATCATTTTTGTTCTGGTCACTTGTTGGTCAGTAGGAGGTACTTTGCTTGACTTGCCTGCCTTTGCTCTAGAGGCGTGATATTTCTTCTGCTGTGGTGCTTGTTTTTATTGCTGCCAAAACTTGAAATAGCAGCATTATAAGAGTGGCTGCCATAAGACATATAAATCTAGCTATGCATTTTACTGAGTTTATTGAGAGGATGTGGTAGCACATCCTCACCTGAATAAAATAGTGCTGCATTAGCTGGTAACATCACAAGTTATCTACTGGAGCTCTATGCGTGTTTTGTGTTGTTCATTCTATTAGCTACATTATGGGAACTGCTTGGTACTGTATTTCCATTTCTATTAGTTGTGTATGTAATGAGATTGAGTTAGATTAGCATTGCACAGTTAGTCTGCTTGGTTTTGATTTAGTTTACTTCATCTTCATCAGTAATTACAAGCTCTGGAGGGATCGCAGCAATAACGTTGGTGTTTTTTTCCTGACATGACAGCAAACAGTTTGAGGAATGCAGCCACTTGCCCCAAGTGGCTAGTTACCCCAAGTTACCACCAAGTTGGTGGTGAAGTTGGTAAGAAAAAAAAAATTGATGTTTCTTGGTCTCAGAATTTTCATTATTTTGTCTTAAAAACTAGGATTTCAGTTGCTTGACTGGAGATATATACATTGCTGCTTGTTCAAAATGAGGGTTTACCTCACTCTCTCACAGCTGCAATTTGTTGTGGCCCCTGCTCAATGAGAGGATCCAATTTCTTTGTGCTTTAAGTACATGTACCAAGAATCTGTCACTATATTGGTCTGTGGGATGCAGTGATGTGTGACAGGCTTTGAGACTGATGTCAGACTTTAAGGTTAAAAATAAATAATCATGAGCTTGTTTTCTTCTTTGGACGTTGTAGTTGAAGTTTTGGATACTCACGCCTAAAACAAGCTTCTTCAATTACCAGTGAATGTTAAATGCTGGAGAAGGGCTAGGGATGCTAAAGATACTGGTGTCTGTGCTGAATTTCTGTGGAGTTGGGTAGCACTGACACTGATGTGTAACATCAAACTGCATGGTTTGAATTAGTCAACAGATGCTTGTCAGGGAAACTTTCACCCATTTCAGCTGCTTTCACCTGAACAGACTGTGTGGGGATTAGTTGTAGACATAGAGGTCATGGCTTGTCTTGGATCAGCCATTATTAGGTTGGGTGTTTTTTTCCAACTGACATCTGATTTTTAAGGTTTCTTATCTAGTATTATGTTGTCAAGGTCATTTGTCCCTTTTATTTCCCTGTAGACAGACTGTTCTGGATTTCTTCCTGTCTGTTAGTGGTCATGTCTGGCTTGGAAGCTGGTTGTGCTGTGAGTGGAAAGTTGAACCAGGTGACCTCCACAGGTCCGCTATCACCTGAGCTATCATGTGGGTTAATACAAGGGCTGCTCTGAAAGTAATACCTCCTATTTTATCTTGTTGGCTCATGACATCAGAGGTAATTGTTTAAGCCATTACACATTGCCCTGTGGCAGATGGCAGCAGAGGGGCAGGCTGACACAATGGCATCTGACATGAAAGCACGTATGAAGCAAAGGGATGGAATTCCTCTATGTAGAAAAAATGGCACCCATTGGCATTCATCAACATTTGCTGAGCATTTGTGGAAACCAAACAGTGGCTGTGAGCACAATGAGGTGCTGGTGGGGTGTTTCAGCAGTGCTGACTGTGGGTCACCTCTGCTTGTGCAGATGTTTACAATTGCAGCATGCAGGCTCTTGTTCGTTGCTGGTGAACACAGCTAATGGTGGTAACTATGTGAAAAAATAGCATGATTGTGTTTTTTGTTTCAGTTTCCATGGAAATACATAGAAGGCATTACTTTCAGAACAACCAATGTACGTTACTTGCCATATGTAGTGTTACATTATGGGAATGTTTAGCTGGTTTGAGATTTGACAGTTGTTGTGGATGGGTTACTAGATTGTACACTTTTCCCTTTTTTCTTTTGTTTCTTATTATTCCAAATTAAAGATTGAGTGTAGCAGAGAGGATTTTGGTGGGTGCTGGAAGATACTGTGCGTAAGGTTGTGCTTATAACCAGCATCTTGTGTGAGTGTGAGCTGAGGATTCTCAACTCCCTCAAAATTTGAAAGTTAATGAAGTTAGAAGAGCTTTTGGTAAAGAGTTTCTTTTTTTAGCTGTCTTTTGCTCCAAATTGTGCTGTTCGGATCTGCTTGTAAGGTTTATTTTAGTATCCTTTTCAGAGGTAGAAGCACCTTGGTGTGAACTTGTTTGTGTGTTCTACATTGTACAATCTCCCTGTAGGTTAGAGTTGATAACTGCATCCATTTCCCCAGTGCAACCTGATTCTTCTAAGCTTCAAACCACCTTTTAAGCATGGAATGACCTGGCTGGTAGGTGTGTGAGGATTATTATGTAGCATATGTGTATGGGTGATTCCGGGTTGGTCCTAGAAAATGCAGTAATAATGTTTCCCTTTCAGAGGCTTCTGTTCTGGGAGCCCTTTCATAGTAGGGTTGGCAGAGAGCTTCCTACGGGGAAGGATGCTTCCAGTTGGGTTTTTCTCTTTTCTTCTGGCTGATCCAAGTTTTCCTGTCTTGTTCAAAATGAAAAATGAGGAAATCTCCACAAAGATGTCATCTGGAGCTCTGTGCTATGGCCTGTACTGCAGGGCTATGGCTGTGAGCTGGCTCCCAGGACCCTCAGTGAGTTTTCCTGGCTGTCCTGCTTTCAGCTGGCATAGAGCTGGTTTTCTTCACAGTGGCTGGATTTAGTGATTTGGATTTAGGAGGAGCACAGTGTTGATAATAGTGTTACACAGTGGTGTTTTGTTTTTTGATTGTGTTTTCTTGTCCTTTTTTTTTTTTTTTTTTTTTAATAAGAAAAAAAAAAAATAGATTCAATTTGTGGATTTGCTCCCTCCCACCAAAGACAAGTGGTTATTGTTCAAGGCGGTTGGTTGGAGGCTTTGTTAGTCTGCTTTTCTTACAGGCATACATGCAAAGTGCCTTTGAAAAAAAAAAAAAAAAATAGAGTAGGCCTAAAAAATATAGTAGTTATTTAGCAAATTTTTGCTTTTTGTGTCTCCCTGTTACAGGATTTAATGTTCCTGTTAAGGACACGGATTAAAAGTCAGAGAACTTTTTTTTCCTTACGTGAACTACTAACTATTGAAAAGGAATGGTTTTGGTTGTTTTAGAAACTTGAGTCAATGTTAATTTTATATTAAATATTTTTAGAGAGCAACTGCTTCTATTTAATTCTTAAATTATTTGTTACTTTGAAGGTGTTCCAACATTGATCTATCAAGCAACTCTTTTTGCGAATGTGTGCATCTGTTTTAATTACAGAGCTATGATTCTTACTAAAAATACTGCATTTCAGTGCCATCGAGAAAGGAGGTCATTTACCTGCATTGCAGGGTCATGCATTTTATGCTTCCAAAGGGAAAATACAGAAACTGTCTTTGAGGTGCATTGCCTTTATTTCTTTCACTTATCCCTGGAGTTTTTCAGTGTGTGAATAAAAGGATGGGAAATGTATTTGTAACATATTGTCAGCTATCATCACTTAATAAAAATATGCTTAGGGACTACTTCTGGGAATTGAAGTTGTTTTTTGGATTTCCCCTCGTGATTTTATGCAGGTATAGGCTAATTGGCTGCTTTTACTTCACTTGTGGTAGCTAGCCATAAAAATATGAGAGGAGGAAAGAGTGGGAGGTTGAGTGATCCCTGTTCTGTCTGGCAGCCTGGGAGGGACAGTCACAGGAGGATCTTCTGGCACAGATTTTATTCCAATATTCAAGCTATCTAATAGCCAGCAGGAGCCAGCCCTACTGGATTTCTGCATAGGCAGCTCCCTGTAGTGTGGGTTGCTGGTCTGGATCGTGCCTGCTGATTTACTGCAGCCATGTGCTTGCAGGTCACACTGTCAACTAATAGGAAAGTATGCATTTCTTAACCACCTGAAGTCTGCTAACATAGTTTGGAATGTTTAACAAGGACACTTCCAGCAAATAAAAGTCAAGACAAATAATTCCTTATATTGTTGTTTTGCACAGCACAGATAGAATCCATGTTGTAAATATCCTTAGTTATGAAGAGCAACTTGGACTTAATGTTCCTGTTTTGCAAATGCACATTTCTATTTGCATATTAGATTACCTGTCCTTGCACTGAATTTGATTTAGGTGTCTGCACAGTCCATCTGCTGTAAATCTGCACGTTGTTCTGCTCAACATTTCTAACTGCACTATATCACAGCTCGTGAAAACACAAATCTTATGTGGAAAATCTATTTCTTCAGAATCTACCAGTGACAGCTGGCAGCGCGCACACGTTTTTCAAGTCGCATTGGCAAATAAAAATTAGCAGGCACAGAGGACAGAGATTTTTGAATGATCTAAGGGGGACTCCGTGTTGTGATAGAGCTGTTAGCTGCTGAAGCAGGCGCTCTGTGTGAGCTGCTTGTGTTTGAAGAACTGGAGGACATTATTAATTGAGCGCTACCTGTGGAGTATCTCAGAGTTGGATGGTGCTGGTGCTAAGAGTTGGTCAGTTTTATTTACTTCTTTATTTTTAAATACTCACACATCTTTGTTTGGTGCCTTCGCACATGTGGATGTTTTCCTGGCTCTTTGTGGCTGTTTCCATCACTGACATTCCATGCTGTGCTGATACAGAGCTGCTCTTAAAAACTGTGTGTGTGTATGTATGTGTGTGTCTATATATATACACGTGTGTGTGGGTGTATATATGCACACACACATGCTGCTGTAGTTTCCAATAAAGCATTATGATGAAGTTCCCATTCACTTTAGGATTATTGTAGCGCAGGTAAATAGCCAGCTGTTGAGATGCTTGGAATTTTTAATGAATGCTTTTTGAATTATCTGAAATTTTTGGAAAATAAGTAAGAAATAAGTAAAACAAGTGATTTTAGAAGATTAAATTTGTATCACTCCTGTTCTTGAAGTTCAGACATTTTTCATCAGTTGTAAATCCTAATTTTAAACAGCATTAAATACTCTATAGACAGGAAGCAGAGGGCTTAGCTGTGCTGTGCCTTGGAAGCTGGGGAAATTATTGGTTAAATGCAGGGAACTGGTCAAACCTGAATGAATGATCTAAGCAACATTAAATTTAATTGTGATTTTCTTCAGAACTAGTAACTCTGTCCAATTCTTAAAGTGCAATAGAAACTAATGTACAGATCAGAAACTGGATTGTCTTAGCCATAGTTCCTGATACAGCAGGGGGGATCAGATCACCCAAAGCTATTACCATACATTGCCAGAGGGAGTGGCTGACCTGGAGCAGCCAGCATGCTGCATAGAAGCAGCCTTTGGTCTGTTAACTTGAGAAATAGATTGCAAATTATTATTTATGTGTGTGAACCAAGAGTATATTTTACACATTTAAGCTTTAATATTAAGTGTATGATTTGCTTTTAAAGTGTGTCAGGAAGGAGCACCTGCTACTTCTGCTGTGAGAAAAGCAGCTCTGCAGAAGGAGCTGCTTTCCCGAGGGAGCATTTAGCTCTCATTGTGGGTCAGTGGGAGGTGTGGGAGGGCTGCAGCCTGGCCAGGGGGCTGGGGCAGGGCAGCTGTGAGTGACAGCCCAAGGACACAGCAAATAGTTTCAGTATGGCTTGGCTAGCAAAGCTGAGAGGGCAAGTTCTGGAGAATTTCAGCAATGTTATGGGAAATGGCCACAGCCAGACTTGTGATTAGCAGTGGAGTGCAAATCCTCTGGGTTGTTGCCAGGGTTCAGGAGGGCGAAACACTGCTGGGCTATCAAATTGTTGCCATACTTTGGTTTTGGCTTTTGTCACATTCCTTTTTTTATATCAAGCATGCCATCATTTTAATGCTGTGTGTCTACACATCCCAAACAATATCTAGGGACAGAGGTGGGCTGGAATAACTTATATAGCAATACTGACATTGAGAAAATACGAAAAATCAGTCTCTACTCATCTCCTTTTTCTTCAGATTAAAAGAATTCTCCCATGAATCTGCTTTGACTCCTGTTGTATAAGACTTACCCACAGCAAAGGAATGTTTTATGTGTGATTCCAGTTTGGTTTCAGATTGTTTTTGTTCTGAATTGTGAAGTGGAAGAAACGATATGGCGTATTGAGAAGACAGAGGAAAGTATGTTAACTTTTAATTTTGGTCAAATATCGAAGGGCATTTTGCAAGGACACTGGTTATAATTATAGGTGAAAGCAAAATGGAAATCTAGTCTCAGTACACTAAAATGCCTTGTTTTTTAATGATTTTTTTTTTTTTTCCTGGTGTGAAGTAAGCTGTTGTAAATACCGGCTATATTGGTCAGACCTGCTGTGGGTGTGATTTGTGAGTGCACTCAAGCAAAAGTTTTCCAAGTCAAACCTCTTTATTCATTCACATTAGTTAAGTAAACAAAAGCATTTTGTTTTACTCTTCTGCGGTTGCTTCTCAAACCACAGGGCTGTGTGCCTTGGCACAGCTCTTCTGCAGAGGCACGGGTGGAGCGAGGCTGTGTCACTTGGGCAGGAAGGTGGTGGCTGTGGCCAGGTCCTTGCCGCAGTCAAAGCCATCCATTTAGTCCTCACCCCATTTCTCTGGTGCTTCTGAATTTCTCTGGGAACAGACTGTAGGTTAGATTAATTGCACTAGCTTATTTCTCCATCAGAGCCCACAGCCTGAGTTAGGCCTTTCTGGGTCACTTCTGTGAAGAAAGATGTGTGGGTGCTCTCTGTTAAGCCGTCCCCAGGGGAGCAGAGCTGTAGCTTAATGGGCACTCCTTGCAGCCTGAGATGTGAGACTGAGTGACCCTTTCTGTGCCCTCGCTACCACTGAGCCTGGCATGCTACATGCTGGCTTGGTCTTAGTGGCTGTGTGCTGACTGAGATGCCAGTATCTGATAATGGAACTTGTTCCTCGGCATGGCAACCAGATGGAACTGATTGGAGTGAAAAAGAAATTCAAGAAATGAAATATGTCTTTTTACGTGGGTTACTTAAGCTACTCTTAAGTCTTACAATCTTGTTCCTATTCAAATACGGACAGGTCGTGACAACTTCTGCCATCACAGCAAGGCAAAGGCAGCTGAAATGATGATGCTGGCTGAGCCAGAGCTGCCACTGAAAAGGCAATCATCTAACTGCACCCTAAGAGCCTGAGCTGTGGGCCCTACATAGTGCTGAGATTTATTTGCTTTTGGTTGGACTCCTTTTTATTTATTTCTCGCTCCTTCCTCTCACGTAATAATGGCATTTCCAGTGGATCTTTGGTTTTTAACATTTCAGCATTCGTATTTTGGTAAATACAGTTCCTTGTGCTTCACTGATGTGAAAGTTACAGGAAACATAACCTAGCAATGAGTCCTTGCAGTTTATGTATCAGCAGTTGTTTTACTGTTCTAATCTGATTGTATGAATTAATCTCTCCAGCCAATTCTTTTATTAATTGCAGAGCATTCACAGTTGAACATTTCAGGAGAATTAGCAGAGTTTTGCAGACTTCTGTGAAAAACGCTGTCTAAATCTTGGAGCTTTCCTGCAGACAGATGTCATTCCCCTCTCCTCTGTACAGAACAGCAAGGAGCAGCAGGATCATAAACAGCTCGAGACACTGAGTTTGGTATTTGCTGCAGAAGGTCTGAGATTGTTTGCCCAGCCCCACTGCTCAAGAAGATAGCACTGAGCAGCTGAGAGCTGTAGTGAAGCAGGGAGTGCTGTGCGAGAGGACACACTTGAAAAGTTTATGCTGTGCACTTGAGTTGCTTAAAGGAAACAAACCTGTGAAAGTGTAACTAGTATATAAAAAATATTCTGAGTCTGTGTTGATTTTCGCTTAATGTTTTTGCAGGGTTAGGACGAAGTAGGCAGCAGTATAATACTAGTGCAGCCAAGGTAGGTTTGTTAGAGGCTGAGATACGTATGTGTTTTCTCTTGAAAAATATCTGTTTCCTGGTGTTTTTCTTTAAACTAAGAAGTATTTTCTGATGACCAACAGCTGCCGAGTCCCTGATTTGGAGACTTTCCCTTACTTGGACTTGGGCATGTATCATTCCTGAAGGGTAAACAGAGTTGTTAAGTGCAATATGCAGATCTGTGTTGACAGCAGTGTTCTCCAATGTGGACTGTGCTTGCACAGACAGGTATGCAGCAGGATCTGAAAGATGCTTCAGAAGATATCTTAACATCTTAGTGGAGGGATTAAGAGGTCACCACAAGAACCTTTAGCCACATGATTCTGCAGTCAGAGGGTAAGACAGTACTATACTGCAGTGAAGAGTAAGTTCCTGAATAATCAAGTGACAAAATGTGCTCGTGCTTCTGGCAAGTGTTTGAGAGGTGAGGGAAGAAGAGGTAGAAACTGCAGGGCAGCCTTCAAATGGTGGGGAGCTAACAGAGCTGTCTGGAAATATATAGTAATAGCTTCAAGTTTTCTGCATTCTTAAGATGAAAGCATAAAAATACTCAGATGTGTGCAAGACATCTATAATTTAAATGTATGAATACCATGATGATTGGCACACACAGTGACTTTGAAGTATGTTTTTAATTATATTGTTTTCATGTAAGACTGCATGTGAAATATTTTGAGCTCGCTTTGGAAGAAGAGTTAGGTCCATAATAGTGGGGTGAATAGTACAAGAGAGCTATTTAGGGTATTTCTGTGCCTGGAGAAACTGGTAATATACCCTGTCATCAACTCGGATGAGAAAAGGAAATGCACAACTGCTGAAAGTTGTGCAAAGAATAGGGTAGGAAATCTTCTGTATTTGAAGATCTCCATATGTAAAATACTCATGTGCATGTTTTGAAGATGACTTGATTCTTGGGATCCCTGAAGGTATTTAGGAGGAATGAGACTATATATGCAGCAGACATGTCTTTGGCAAGAGTTTAGTAGCACAAGGCAATTCATAAAGCAAGTGCATGAATACAGTAAGTTATTGTCTCTGTCAAAACGTAGCAGTTATTAAACTCTGTCCAATTGCATTTTGTGATCTGTGTGGTCTGTCTTTTGGCAACCAACATAGTGGAAGTGTAGAAGCTGATGTTCTAGCAAATGTTTCTGTAAATAATTGTCTTAAATCCTGACGGGCAAGGCTTGTATTGCCTGGGATCGGATCATGTTTTTCTAACAGCAAAGCATGTGTGTTTTAACTATTGGCTGCCTTTTTACAGTGAGTCTGAAATTCCAGATTAGTGTCTTCAAAGAAATGAGATTACTGAAATTCAGCTGCTGGAGGGAGAGGTGTGCTTAAGGAACTATTTGATATGAAAATACATGGTTTGAAACCAATGATAAGTCGAAAAAGAGAATCAGAAGGAGGGACTGGTTCACAGAAGGAGATAGGCTATAAATTGCAACTTTAGTGAAACTGCCTGCTGGGCTCAGAACTAGACTGATGGAAAACAGAGTGTACCACTTAAAAAATAAGAAAAATCTGCTTCTGCTTAAGCACGGTCTTACTTCAGCATAGTAACCTTGGTGTAACTGCAGTTGTGCCATGCAGCACTTCCCAGGCTGTCTTCTCATCAGACTCATTGTCTGTCTGTTGGTGCTCGTCATGGAAATCCTGCACTTCTATGGTGCATTCATTCAAATACTCAGAATTTCTCATCTGCATTTCTGGAAATATGTAAAGCACATTGTTGCATTTCATTATCTACTTCCACATATAATGTGCTAAAGATAATTTTCTATAGTAGCTGCTACAAGCCATGGGAACTTTTTTGCATGTACGGCTTTAAGGAAATGCATAAACAGTGAAGATGAAAAGAAAAATATTCCACCCACCCCCATGCCACCCTAAGAGAGAAACCACCAAACCACAAACCAACAATATCTCAGAAGGAACTTAAAATTTGGAAGGAGGCTAGCATCGCCTTTGTATTGAGATCAGAGGAGTAGAACTCATCTCAGCACTGTGGAATGAGCATGAAAACCCAATTAATAGTGACCGTGGTTGTAGTTTGCACCATTATGCTCTTCTAAAGTGCTGGACACCTTGTTAGCCAGAGAGTTAAATGGGATGCACTAAGATATTTCATACCCTTAATTGTTTTAACCTCTTCTTGACTTTTTTTGGGACTGGTTTGTTTGCTGTTTCTTGTTTTGCACCTTATTCTGTAGGGCACACTTGTCTGAGTTGCTGGCTGTGGTTTCTGCCTTGTCACTGCAGCAGAACAGTGCAGGTTGGCAAATCCAAGCTCCAGCCAAGTGCAGCCAGCACATGGGGAGAGCCAATGGTAAGAATCTGACAGACAAGAGCAGGAGAACTTAGCACTCAGATGGCTCTCAGCTCTCCCCACAAAGTCCGAAGTAGAGTTTTCTCTCTGGTGATTAACTCTCCTCAAAATGAGGGCTGAGAATGTTGAAATAAGAGAAGTCTGCAGCTTTTACATCAACCTGAACGTAGACAATATTCACGTGAATTAAAGAATGAGTGGCACTTGGCATAGAGAGTGAAGTGAACTGGATTATTCCAGGTAGGAATTCTCAGTGGGATAAATTTGTGTTTACCTTTGATGTGTAGGGCATTACTTAAATCTCGTAGTGAGAAGTCCTTAAGGTTTTAGTCTTGTTTTCAGAGAAGCAGGAAACTTGTTATGATAATAAACATTTGCAAAGAACTGAATAGAATAATATTAAATCCCATAAGATGATCTGCTTTATGTAAGAAGGATTTGCAATACATTTTTAGTAAGATTGTTGATTAAGTGTTGGGAATTACTCCAGTGTATCTATTAAATCTCAATTTGATTTTATTGATGTAACCCATTACCTCTTATGTTGATCTGAAAATCAATTCATGTTTATCTCAGTACATTTCTTGCAATGCAGTGCATACAGTACAAGTGCAATAGAAGATAAGTTTAATAATATAAGAAACAAGCATGCCTGGTTTAAAAACAATTACTACAATTATGCTTTCAATACTAACATATAGAAATGCTATTTCAGATATATAGATACGCTATTTCAGGTTGGGCAGGCTTTTTGAGTCAAGCATGTTGTACATGTATCCACATCACACAGACCATAGTATTTTGACCTTGTGCAAGCAGCTTACAGTGGTCTCATGGTGACGTTTGTTCTATAGTATCTCACCCCTGGCTTTTGGAGAGTGTGCAGCTTTCATTTTCACTGCTTAATTTTTAAGTAGTCCGTGACCTTACCATTTGCCTTTGTACGTGCAGAACATATTAATTATACAGAAAATATTATAGATCTATGTTGAACCAACTCTATATAGAATGTTACTTGCTTAGTCTGACTTTACAAATAAGATTTTTTTAATGTAACTGCATCCAGCAGAAGGCTACGTTGGGAATCACTGCAGTTTTAGATGCAGACTGCACTGATAGAATAAACTATTAGCTTGCTAAAAAACAAACAAACAAACAAACAAAAAAAACACACCATAAAAAGGAGTAAAAAAAAAAAAAAAAAGGAGGAGTAAAATAAAAAGCTTAAAAAGGAGGTGAGCTGACAGTTCTGTTATGCTTAGTCATTATAGTCAGAGGACTGCTCATCGGCTTTACCTCAGGATGGATTAATGCTCAGTGATGGTGAGATGTAGAAGGATTTCAGTCCATCTTTAAATAGGGAAGAGCATAGAGCTCTTTATTTTTCTTTATCCCCCAAAAGCAGACAGACTTTAAAGCCTAGTTCTTCATCTTCTCTCTCGTTTGCTGAAGTATCAGAGGGATGGATAAGAGCCAGTTTTGTCTATGGTCGGTAGTGGCTCTTCCATTTTGCTTTTTAGTATACATGCCCTTTTAAAAATAGCTGATCCATTTTATTTGTGATTTTATCTGTGCTGAATGGTAAGAATTCAATTAGAACTACACCACTTGTGTAAAATAAAAATATTCCTGTAAGTGCTTATAGGCAATGAAAATCTTTCCTCCTCCTTTGTCAGCTCTCCTTTGCAGTTGAGCAGCAGGGATGAATTATCTTGTCCTACTAAGGGTTAAACAAATGTTTACAATTTTGCAGAAGAATGGCCAGTGTTCAAAGCCATCAAAGAAATGCAGAGATGAGTGTGGAACGGTGGCATCCAGGGGTAGTGTGGAGAACAGTGTTAATGACCATTTCTGAGAGGTGACTGGAGACATGGAGCTGTGTCATGGAAATATTCTGAATGCTTGATGTTGGAAATTGATGTATTTCCTTTTTTTCTTTTTCTTTTTTTTTTTTTCTTAAATTCAGTTGATTGTATAACCCAAACAGTTTTCTTGTATGTACTTAGGCAGGTAACCCTCTGTTATATTTGCCTATATCTGAGAATTTAGAAGAATAAATATTTTGCAGACTTTTCTTGTGAAGTACGAACTTAAGTTAAAAACTGATTCCTTCTAACTGCTAAGTTAGCCTTACCTTTGTCTACAGATTGACAATTTCTAATTGAATAACTGCCTCATTACAGGACTACTAATTTAGCAGTTCAGAGTGAATCAATGATAATTATAACCTTAGGGCAGAATCATTTGATTAAATGTAATTATTTTGTGTGTGAAGATGCATAAACTTTTACTGATAATAGAGAGCAGAAAAACAGTCGTGCCCAGGCGGCTTCTTGGTAGCTCTTATTCTGTGCCTTCCTTTCCTGTGCAAAAGCTCCAACTTCTGCCACCTTCTGATGCAAATCTTTCACTTGTAAAAAAGGAATTTGTTTGAATGGTTATGTGGCACCCATCTTTGTATTGTGCTGTGCTGCAGCCTGCTTAAAGTCAGGATGTGCTTTGTCCCTTCTCTACACATTTTGGAGGAGATGGGGAAAAAGAATAGTTGTGAAATCTGACCTGGCACTGGTGAAGTTGCCTGATTCAGTCTGAACACCTTTGCTAACACTGGTGGCTGATCAGCAATATGCCACAGCTTAGGCACAGCATGCAGGCACATTAGAAATCTTGTTTCAAATAGGAGAAATAAGAGAATTTGGAATAGGTAAGTAACAAATGCAATAGATCTGAATTTACTAAGATGTAAATTGTAAACAGGAAATTAGTTGAAAAGAGTTAGTGAAAGGATACCTGCTAAGCTAAATATTCTTGGCTTAAAAATAGGTACTTTCTACAACTATGGAGCTGTTTGGCTGTCAGCAGCAGGTGCAGTTATCTAAATACTTAGATCTCTTTTTGCTACGGAAGATTTCTCCTGCTTCTTGTTTGGGGCTTTTGCAGGTATTGTGGTAGTAAAAAAAAAAAAAAAAAAAAAAAAAAAAAAACCAAACTTTTTTTTAATTGCCATGTTGTTCAATCATTTACCAGAACTGTCAGAGTGCTCAGCAGCTTAATATTGTCAGTTTTACTCCTCAGCAAACAGAGATGATGCTGGATGTGACTTCTGATGTTCAAAGTTGAAAAAGATTCTAAATCCTCTAACAAACAGAACGAAAATGTAGAGGGGATGGAGCTGGTGGCATGGAAAAATTGCTCTGCTCGTTTGTTTCTGATAGTAGTTACAAACATGTGGTGTGTTTAACTGTGATAGGCTTTTGGGTTCCTTTGTATCTTCAAAACTTGTATTACCTGCACAAATGTAGGCAAGTTTAGTCTTATTGGTGAATTCCTCATTTTTTCATTATTCATTGTTTAATTTACTGTAATTAGCAACTAGTTCCTCTGGGCCTTTTTTCTTCCTGATTCTGTGTTTATTTTTTGGTGAAGGCATTCACTTTGCTCTTTGTTGCTACATTAGCTTCTAGCCAGAGTTTTAGTTGCAAGTGTACTTAGCTATGCACCCGAGTCCCATTAAGGAGATTGGGACCTTTCTGTGTAACCTCACACAAGATGAAATGAAAACTAACCACTTCAGTTGATTGTGTTCAATTTACATTAGTTCTTGATGCGTAAGCTTCCTTGCCCTTGGATAAATCACTGGAACAGGAAGAACAATTTCTAGTGTATAACTGCTTCAGCAAACTGTGTTTAATGTTACGTTTTTTTTCCCCCTTGAATTTACTGTTTGCTTTAAAAAAAAAATAAAAATAAAAAAAAAAATAAAAAAATATATATATATCTCTAAATTGTGAGACAGGTCTGAATTGTGAGTAACTGCTAATTTTTACATTGTAAAATCTTACGTATGTAAAGCCACTTGTCTTTGTTTCTGCAACTGCAATCATTAGAAAATTTCATAAATGCAGTCAGAAGATGAATTTTCAGATATTCCAGAAGATTTTGGAGTCCGTTCTGCCATAGTGAAAAATCTTCCTTTCATACAAGTTATCAGTGAAATTCATGAACTGACTCTAACTGGGACAAACCCATGAATAATAGGTCACAGCTGAAATTCCCCCTGTAATGGCAGTTTGGCTGTCAGTGAGACAGACTTGCATTTAAGGAAGTAGCCTTATTATTGTTTGTAAGTATTTTTTAAATTCAACTGAAGACTAATTTTAATTTTTCTACTTTTTCCTTTATGTTTCACAAATAGTATCCTCTGTTAATACAGTCCTTTTATTTTATTTATTTATTTATTTATTTATTTTGCTGCGTGATGGAGTTCTTTCTGAAACTACCTTGTACTACAGGAGCAGGTTCTAGCCTTCATCCTTATGGCTAAATCAAGTCATGCTTTTGCAAAATTATAAGTTACGGCTGCATACTTGAGGTCTCTAAGGTATGGACTCAGATTTTCAGGGATCCCCCCTCAGAAACACAGCATAGAATAGAGGAAGTTTAGATATGTAGAAGTGGTGCTTTCTTACAGCTGCAAATTGCATAATGACATTTCTTTCTGTGTCATGGAAGTTCCAGCTCTCTGCCATTCAGAATCTAAGCCATTTCCAGGTTTCCAACTGTTGCTCAACTGCTTGTTAAATTAAGTGAGATTCTGCACTTGTGCATGATTAGTTGTAATTACAAACTGCCTTTTCTTTGCTCAGAGAACTATGAATATAATACTGTCATTTGGTATCTTGGAAATTTAAATTCTAATGGAGTGAACAAAAACAGTAGTGAGGGTTTTTTCCACTTGGTCTATAGATTATTCATAAAAGTACAAGGAAGCAAAAATAGAAGGAGAAAATGATGAAGGAGTGACTTGGATTATGTTATCCCCATCCTTTTTGAAATAAGGCTGTTCTCAATAATCACTGGAGTAGGTCAGAAGGGACTTAGAAGTGACCAGTCTTAACCTGTTTTGTTTACTGCAATCAATTTTAGAAAACAAAACAAGATTAAAAATAAAAACAACTAAAACGACAAAAGAAAACAAACCCATAATGGAAAATAATTTCTGCATGACTCTCTCATCTGGGCCCCATGCTGCATACACTTAACTAACATTTTTTCATCTCATCTGTTACAGTTATGGATGCTGCAATTTCTGAATACCTTTAAGAATCTGTGCACTGGTTTGTTTTTCAAGTTCAATAGAAGTCTTTGGAAACAAGCAAGCGGATGCATGCATTTTCAGAGAGCCATGCAATTAACAATGAAAAATTATCATTCTTGATGAAGTTGTAAACTGAATGGAAATTCAGTGTTCATGACTTCTTGTAAACACTGCAAATTCTTGCAAACATTGTGAAACTCTTGGATGTGAATTTTGCCAACTACAAACTCTGTTCAGCAGCTTAGTTGAACGTAACTACCTACATCAGTAAAAAACTATTCAAATACAGCCTTAGGGGTGTGGGGGGGAGTGCTTCAAAAGGGTATTTTTTTCTGATCTTTATGACTAACTAAAACTTCTATGAAAACTTTATTTCTCAGAGGAGGAGAGAAAAGGGAAGAGTAACTGGAAACAGTAAGTCAACAGAGTGCAGAAATACGGTGCCCTTTTTGTATTTCTACTCCATTTTAGGGATGGTGAAACCTAAGAAACACTTGGTCATCAATGTACTGACAGTCTGAGAATACGTCAACCCTAAAATCAATTGCTCTTTTAACACACAAGCAGCTCTGAGATCTCTTGGCATCTCTTAAACTATTACACAGTGCACGATAGTTAAGCTTTCTTGCCATGATATGTACACTTTTTGACAGAATCATAGAATGGCCTGGTTTTGAGGAAATTTCTATGATCATCAGTTCCAAACTCCATGTCACAGGCAGGGTTGCCAACTTCTGGTTCAGTCTCTAGGTCAGGCTGCACAGGGCCCCATCGAATTGGGCCTTGAACACCTCCAGGACCAGCACATCCAGAGCTGTTCTGGCAGCTTATGTCAGCTTCTCACCACCCTCTTAGTGAAAAACTTCTCCTTGACATCTAATCTAAATCTCCTCTATTTTAGTTGAAACCCATTTCCCCTTATCTTGTTGCTATCATCACACATAAGAAGTTGCTTTCTCTCTTGTTTATAAGCTCCCTTTAAGTATTGGAACATCGCTGTCAGGTCTCCCTGGAGCCGTCGGTTCCCTTAGCCTCTCTGCATAGGAGAGGTGCTCCAGCCCTCTGATCATCCTTGGAACCTTCCTCTGAACCTTCTCCAAAAGCTCCACGGATATCATCCAAATAGAAAAGATGAATAACAAATAATTACAACGAATATACTGAATATAGACCACTGAGTGGTCTTGCCTCTGTATCAGAGACATAGCAGAACTGGAAGAAGAGTTTGTCTACTATCTGGAGTTCAGAGTATGCTTTTCAAGATTTGCATGTTTGTGATGTTTGCCATAGGAATTCTTTCTGTGTTAGAACTGGTGGATGAATTCAAAACTATAGAGTTATCTGAAATATGTGACAAATTTTCTTTAAAGAAATTATATCAAACTCGTTAACTTCTACATACTTACAGTTTTTAAGGATTAGGAACTGTATTGGATTCTCCAAAGGAAAAAATGCTATTCACTTTTAGGCTTTGTAGTGCTACTGTGTAATTACAGCTACAGAAGAAAAATGGCCCTTCAAGTTTTACAAACAGCTGTTGTGATTGTCTTGGCAACACCATGACTTGCTTGTAGCCATGACCTCTTGGATTTTCTTTGCTGATGCTTTGTGAAGGTTTCACTTCAGATGAGTTGTGATTATATTTGAAAGTTTTCTTAAAATATGTATTACTGGAGATGAAATGATTACATTGGCATCACAGTTCGAATGCAGTGAGTAAAGTTGGCAAACTCTTGTTATAGAAAATGAAATAAAAGCTTTTTTTTTTTTTTAAAAAAAAAAAAGACATTTGTTTCTAACTTAGCTATATTTATAGTATAGGTAAATCAGGTTTCATGTATAAAGTTTTAAAGAAAATGCTGGAATTGAGAAGAAAAACGCTAGAGTCCCAGAGGCAGTCTGTATATGAAGGTACCATCAGTGCTATACATTGAAACAGAATGGTTTTAGTTGGAAGAGGCTGTTGAAGATCATCTGTTCCAACCCCCTAATGTTGGACAGCATTGAGAGAGGGGCACTGCTGTAGTCTTAGTTAGGGGAAGGGGAATCTGGAATTATTCAGAAATGGTAACTAAAGTCTTGTGCAAGAAACAAGTCTTGCTTAGTGTTGTGAAAGTCAGTGGTATGATGCATTTTACTCACTGTTGCATGACGTATCAGATGATAATCTGACAAGATCTTCTTGGTAGTTCAGAAGAGATGAAATAATCTGAATTCAAGGACGTGTAAGAGAAATACTTTAAAAAAGAAGCATCTCTGGAGATGAGAAGTAATTGTTCAAAAAGATTAATGTGTTTAATTAGTAGATGAATATTTTCTGTGTATACTTCAATAAGTTAATGCTTTCCTTGTTTTATATTCAAAAAAAGAAGAAAGAAGAAAAATAATGTGTATTATGTGTATTCTTAGCAGCATCTTGACAGGGGCCAGTCCCATTTCTGTCGTTAACGAGGGATAATGTCTGGAGTGGCAAACGTCCAGGAAAAGCAATCCACTATAAAGGCATATTTACTTCAGGCAGAGAATTTGAGCTGTGGTTAGAATATCAATATTAGCTTAAGAAAGTATTTGGCAGAGAAGGAGTCCAAAACACAAATGGTTACTTTACTTTGCGTGTGTGTGTTCAGGCATTTTTCGCTGGTCATCGCAAAGTCACTTTTAAGCATATGGATATGTATCTTAATCTCTTCAGCCTGCAAATATTATATACAGCTCTGTAGAAGAGGTGTCTTAACAATTATTTTTGCACAGCTCTGGTGCTTATGATTCATGCTCTCCAGTGCTGTGCTGCTGCAGCGGTTGGTGCAGAGGAGAAGCTGGGAGCAGCGGGAGGAAGCTGGCTCCCAGGCAGTTAGCAGTACGTGGCTTACCAGTTCCTCCTGCTGTGAGATCACCTGAGCTCACTCGCTCACTGGTGGCGCAGTTTCACAGCCTGACCATTGGTCTCTCTTAGTAATGCTCCTTAGTAATGATGATGGGGGGTTTCTTGTAAATTCAAAGGTTTAACACCAGTGCATGAACTGTTAATGCATTTCTGGAAGGATTCTTTTTTATTAAGATGCTGGTGTAGCAAGTTTCAGGCTATCAACACTCTTCTCCCCCCTCTACCATATAGATGTCAGTAAAACAGAGCAACAGGAATGCCCTCAGTTGTGAAGTGGGCAACCAAAGAGCCTTTGAGGGTGACTCAGGAGATATGAATATGTAAGGAGCCTAAGTGTTGATTGGATAGAAAGCTTAATTTCAGTGGCACCTTTGGGAATCATTCTGGAGGGGAACCGCATTATTCTTGATTTGGCTTAAGCATGTACACTGTCAGCACTGTTCACTTTCTATAGATGTATCTTCAGTTTTTCTAGTCTTTTAACCAAGTTTTGCTTTATTAGTTAGCTGTAGGAGTGTTTGTGCATTTTCCCTCCCTGTGAAGTTCAAACCCTTCCTATCTGACCTGTACTCAAACATTTTCTAATGCACTGTTCTGGCAGATCCTTTGACATTTTCTAATTAGAAAACTGAGCTGCAAAAAATTCTCCTGTTAATAGTTTATATATAGTCTGAAACAGACGATGTGAGAATAATTGGAATTGTGCTTCAGTGACACAGGATGAGCGTCATGTGTCTGTCCTCACCTTGTCATTCTCAGGAGTTGATTCTGTGGTGAAAAGTCAAGAAAGGTTAATCTTCCCTTGAATGAGATTAAGACTAGGCAGTAACATGATTCAGATTCTGAGCATAATTAGCGGTAAATGCACAAAATAAGGATTACTTGCTTTGGCTGTGAAGAGTAAGGTTGGTTCCCCATTCCCTCTCCTCACACTTCTCCCCCCCCCCCTTTTTTTTTTTTTTTTTAATTTAAGTAGAATCAATGCAAGCTTGGGAATGTATTCTAACACAAAAATGCTCTGAGTAAAGTTAAAACCAAGTGCTAATTTGGTCATATTTTGCAATAATTAACTAAGTTTATTTTCTGTAGGGATGGATCTACAAGTTCGGGTGTGGAGTTTTTCTTCTCTGAATCTTTCCTCTGAAGATTTGACACTTTTGTTGGCTTTTGGTTTTGTTTTCCTTGAGTGAGGGTTTCAGATATTTATAAATTTCAAGATCATTGTTACTCTTTACATGAAGATAGAGTTGTTTATTTAAGTACTTCCTATTAATTACGAATATTGGTATGAAATATTTGTGACATAGATATTAAAAACACATTCAGCATTTGAGTACCTTGAAGGAAGCAATGTTTTAATAGGAATTTTTTGCAACAGTATCCAGGTCAGCAGATATGTCATGTATTTTCCACTTGCATATGCAGTGATGCCTGAATCTCTTCTCAGTCTCAAGAATTACAGGGTTGCCCAATTAAATTTGCAGTGAATATTTTGTGATAAACTGCTTGGGCATTTTGTATATTCTTCCTTCCCAAAGTAAAGTAGTCTGAAAAACTTCTGTATTCATAATAAACATTGTGCCTCAGAAATTGAAGATAAAGGTCCATTATAAGTAGGAAATAAAATGTCAGTTTGTTTGAACAGCTTGTGTTGTTTCAGTACAAATTGTTTGGTGAGTACACAAGGCTCTGGTTCCATCTGAATAGCATTAAATTGTGCTGAACTAATTATATTCTTGCTTTTTGTAATCTGACATTTAATTACAGAAATTAAACTGTGTGAACACCTTACCTTGTGATGATAAGACATGCAGCTCTGTTTTCTTTACTATTTTTCACCAGGTTTATCACACCAACTTCTTATTTATAATTTCTATGACAGATTTCACCTGAGGTGTTGCCTTCAAGTTGCACTTCAGCCACGTAAACAATTGACATAGATGTCAGTTTTTCTTAATTTTTGAAGTGTGTCAGTCTTTACTAATGCAGAATTGAATTCTTTCCATGAAATTGTGATTTGACCTTTTTTGTTCTCCATGGAAACCGTGGTTTTACTGACACTACTGTTTTCCAGCAGCTATTGCATATATCTGAATCCATAAGGGTTGTTAAAACAAGCCGACAAATGCTCCCTTCCCCCCAGCTATCGCTTTTATTTTTGTTCTAAATTGTGCTTGTGTTTTCAAGTTGGAAAGTCTGGATGAATCATTTGATTAAATGGTAAATGTATGAGTTGAAACCCTTATCCAAAGCAGGGACAGGTGAGACTGAATGGAGCAGACGGCTAGCAGAGGATTGCTGCACCTGCAAAACCTCCCATGACTTTGGCACCCAAAGCAGTGAGGTACAGTGTGCTGTCTTGCATAAAAAAGCATCACCAATTGCTCAAGCTGAAATTTGCAAGGCATGATTTATTAAAGCTGGACACTGGTAGCTCTGGCATTGCCTGTTGGATCTTGCCCTGGCAGGGGATCTCCTGCAGATGGTGGCTCTGGGCCTGATTTGCCCTGGCAGCCTGCAGCTAAGGGGTGAATGCTGCTGGGCAGTATAACTTGAGCCAGGACACCACTGTGCCGACACGGTTTTATTATTTTTTTTCTTTTTTTTTTTTTAAGGCTATAAAATAGAAGGTATCACTGAGATTTTTTTCATTTCTCCAGGTAACTGTTGTGATCCAGCAACTTTCTCTCAAAATATCTGTGGTTCTGGTGCATGGCACGCTCAGAGCTTACAGCCCATGCAGAGACAGCAATGTACTTGGGACTGTGACAAGAGGTGTAACAGGGCTCTGCTGAAAGGCAGCTTTGTGCAGTTCTGTCATGAGACAGGTGTTATTTCTTGGTATCTTTTCTTTAAGACTCAACTGAAGTATCTTTAAGGCAAAAAGTTGACAGTCAAAAACAATAAAAGAATTTTTTCATTTATTTTAGTAAGTTGACTTACTAAACTTACTAAATGAAACACATAGCACACTTAAGCATGCCAAAATGTAACCAGATCAGTAGGAGACAAGTTCAGGCTTTTATAATGTAAGGTGTTACATAGTATTTCAAGTGCAGTAATTCATTCCCTCAAAAGTCTTTCATAAGATTAAAAGCTCTTAATCTCTGTTTTTATGCTTCATTTTCTTTCGCAATATTAAACTCTAGATTAAATGTTTTAGCTACAATAAGGCCATGGAGTGTATCTGGAGATCTGTGTGGCACATGTACTCTTTTTGTACCTGGGATCGTTTTACAGTATGGTCATAATCTTGGCAGGAAGGTGAGTCTTGCCTGACCTCACTTTGCTTTTCTGGCTGGTGGAGCAGGGTTTTTGGAGCTGTCACAGATTCTCTTGCATTTGTTTGACTCCAATGCGTAATTATCTGCAAATGATTATTTTTTGTTGTGTGATTGTTAAGCTAATTAGAAGATAAACGTGCTTTTACATAGATACCGGTGCTTAAAAACCTACTGATGCTCTCTAGGTTTGAGCTGATATTAAATTTATGGGTGACAAATGATGAGAGAATGACTGTATGTCGGTGTTTTTTCAGGTTGGCACGAGATGTGCAACTTGCTTTTTCAGTGTAACCCTGTTTTTATGCAGGGTTACAGATACAGATAAGCTAACATATGAAGAGTCATACAAATTAGGTAAGCAAAAGAAGTGTCTGATTTCTCATTTGGTCTGTCACTCTGCCATTTAAGGAGTTATATTTTGTTTTCGTGCTGTGATTGTTTTGCATCAGTGTCAAAGGAAGTCCAAAACTAACGTTTGCAAGGAAATAGCATTGCTCCAGGTTTCTGTTGTTTGAACCTGCAGGGAGATGAACTTTCTTTTTTCCAAGTGGCACAATGTGATCAACACGCAAAATGGGGTCTGAGCTGTTGGTCTGATCAGCTCTCTTGTGCATTAAATAATGAAATTGTCACAGCATCACAAGCCTTTATTGGTTGTCAGTCAATATATCAACGCATTGTTAGTTACAAGCTGATGCCTTAAAAAGTAGCTGTTCGTATAGGTGCTGCTGTAGGATGTTCCTATTGGTTGCAAAGAAATGAAAAGAGTATCTGCCATTTACATAAAAGCTGAATTATTTTACTCTCTTTTAAGAGTTCTATTTCAGAGAGAAGCTTTTGCATAATCTCTTATATTCAAAATTATTCTAATTATTCTTTGCTCTGAGGCAAAAGCAAAAAAAAAACAAACAAAACAAAACTTTTTTTTTTTTTTCCGGAGCTACAGAGTTAACTTTTCTTCTTGTCTAACTGTGGAATCTGAAGAAAATGAAGTATTCATGATGTAATTTATTGCCAACTAAAATAATCCCTATATCATGTTACTGACTACTTAGGCCAATCGTAGTTTGAAGTCCGTACCGCATTGTGTCAAAACTGTGCTCTTTAGAGTATATAAAGTGGTTGAGTGTTTTTAAGCCTTATCTTTTTATGGACTCAAGATCTTTTACATTTTGGGAGGAAGATTGTGCTCCCAAACGTGAGAAGCCTGGAATGCACTAATGCTGAAAGTCTGTTTTCATTAGGCTATAGCAAATTAGAGAATAACCTGAAATGTAGAGTGGCTGCAGAAATAGTGTGAAGTAATTATGGGCATAAGTTTAATTTGTAACACGCATTGATTACAACATCTCAATGTGATGCACTGTGATCTTTATGCTGAGCTGCTCTCTTGTATGTTTTTCACTGATTTGACATGAGGGTAAAAGATTTTGAAGCCTTTTTCTACTTTGTTGACTAGACTGAAATTCTTCTGACAGTTATTAATTGTGCAACACAAAATTGGCAGCAGCAAGCATCCAGGTCTTTTAGATAATGTTGTGTTTGTGAACGTGGAATGTCAGAAGGCACTGATGTTTGAATAGATGTGTTTGTGTTATGTATTGAATGTGTCAAGAAATGCAACTATAGCTAAGGGGAACCTTAACTGTAGTTAGCCACCCAGAGTGACGTGGTTATTCCACGAGGCCAGTTGGAGAGTGTTTAGAGAGTAGTGGATTGACACAGCTATGTTGCAGGTAGACGTTGTTAAATTGTGGGAAAAGCTGAAAAGTGAAAACAGTGATCTACGTTCCTGCAGAGCTGGATTTTGAATTGAAATGTTCCTTCTGCAAAAAGTAGACATTCAACTATTAAGGATTTGTAAAGTCAGCAAGGCAACTGCAGGCATGCGTCTTGACTTCATAGCCCTGCTTCTTTACTTGGCCTGTTTTCCTATGGATGGTGAAAGGCCAGAAGACATGTGTGCTAAGGCCAAGGCAAAACTTTAATGTCCATTTAGGTGGTATTTCACAGGCAACTATGCATTTGCATTGCCCATGGTCGAAGCATAGCGTGTTGATTGCCCTGAGCATTGCAGTAGCTGCGCAATTTGTAATGGACTTTTTCTGTAAATAATGGCAGTTATTTAGCTATAATTGTATCCAGTTAGAAACATCTTGTGCAATTGCCTTCATAACGCTCCCTCCTATGTGCTAGCTTAAACCCCTTAAGAGGGGGTTAACACAATTAAGTTTAACTTGGTGATCCAAATATGGAGAATCTTCTTACATCGAGGAGAATGGGAAATAGTGAGAGAAATATTGACTAACTGGAAAACAGCACAAGTTTACTGAACTATTAAGATCCTCATTTGGGGATTTATAAATTTCTGGGGTCTATTAAAAATAAACAATGACTGACCTCAAACCTACAACATTTTAAAACAGAATTCTGTAACAATAATCAAATATGGCATCTATGTCCTTATTCTGTTGTGTGGGCTACTTTTAATAAGAGGGTTCTCTCTCTCTCTCTCTCTCTCTCTCTCTCTCTCTCTCTTTTTTTTTTTTTTTTTTTTTTTTTTTTTTTTTGTGGCTTGAATTAGAAGGTTTCCTTGTGCTGAAGATTGGATGGGGGGATATAGATCACTAGAGCTCTTCAGTTCAAGTTACAAAACATACAAGGCAGTTCAGTAATTACATTTCCTGGAGCTGCAGTCTGCAGTTGATGAGGAGGTTGGCGTAGAATAAAAGTACTCTTGAAAACCAATATCCTTAAAATGTAGAAATGTAACAATTCAGTGCCTCATGTTGAAAGAGGGGCAGCAGAGAATGAAGTTCACTCTAGAGATAAGATGTTTATACATTATTTATTTCTAAGGAGAAGGTACCAAAGTGCCTGCACAGTTCTCAGATCTGAATCTCTACCAAGAGGTTTTGTAACTTTCCTACGTTAGCAATTTCAATTACTATTACAAAAATCAATGGAAGATACTTCAGTACTTAAGAGATATGGAAGTTATGGCAGAGCACTGAGTTTGTTGATAGAGAATAAGTGTTTCTGTGCTTAGAGTATTTCTTTTACGTGCAGCATATCTCAGTTCTGAAGATGATTTTAAAATAAGGCTTCCTGACAAAGCCTTCCAGCATTTCCAGTAATTTAAAAAGAAACTAAGTTTCTGAAAAATAGAGTTGTTTTTTTCTGTGAATAGTTTTTCAAACTATTTGGTAGAATGTAGGAAGATCTTACAGATGTGCTTTTGCAGTGACTCTTCCTTAATTTAAAAATAAAATTGTGTTCTTCAGATATACTTAAGTTGATAGGAATCTTAGCATATTTCCAACAGTTGTGAGAAATCCCAAATGTAATTGGTTTGGCTAGAAGAAAAAAAAAAAAACTTATTTCAGTAGAAGGATTTTAAGTAGCTATATGCATTATTATATCAGGAATGTGTAGGTTACACATTTTAGTAATAGAATCTGGTGCTTAAATTTAAAATTATGTGATATGAAGTAGTACTGGACGTAAATATTAGACCCTTATAGGAAATCTGAGTGGCTGATAAACTCATGGAAGAGGTGGGAGTCAAAGGAAGTAAGTTCTTGATGCCGTAACCTAGGGAGGACTTGATTTGGAAGGTCAGAAAAGGTGAAGCATCAAGTCACTCAACATACAAATAAAAATTATATATAGAAGGTGGAACAGTCTCCATTTTACCATACTTCTGTGCCTCACTTGCTTGCAGCTTCCTCAGATGTCATCTTTACTATCTAGAGATTTGCTGTGATCCCAGGCAGAACGGCACATCTGTGCCAAGCAGGCACAAAGGCACCTTGTCTAATGGCCAGATTTAAAGTGGTGAGAGAAAATAGAAAGCATGATGGAACAAAGAAGTAATGTTACAAAAGCTAAAGTTAGAGATCTGACTTGTCCAAGTGGAGCTCATTTTTTTTTTCTAATTCTATTTTTTAAATTAGTTTTGAGATTTGCAAGGCAATGTTATCCTTTTTTGTCTAGTTTTTGTGAACCAAATGCTGTTTATTTTTTTGTTATTTGAATTCAGCAATGACATGAATACAGCTCATGCTGGTTCAAAGAACATATAAATTGCAAGGCATACTAGTGCTTTTCTTGCTTCCACTTCTAATGGTCAATTACCCTTTCTTTACATGGCTGGGAGAGTCAACTAAAACACTTTGGTATCATTCAAATACCTAATTTCCAAAGTGTTAATGTGAAATTAAAGATATGTGTTCTTTCGATGTATTTTTATGTTGTGTTGAGTTTCAGAAACTTCAGAATACTGCACTGAGTGAGAAAACTGAAGTGATGTTAGAAATGTTAGTTATAAAGACATACAGTGATACAGGGATCTTTGGATGATTAAGATTCTGCAGTTAATGTGCCAGGTATTTGGCAACTGTAAGTAACAATATCAAACATGGGAATAGAATTCAGAGGATATTTTGTGTGAAGACAGTTGCTTGGGAAGAAGTACGTACGTATTTCAAGCTGACTTAAAAGCTCAGATGATGCTAAATAGGAGATATGAAACATAAAGTTATAAATCTAACCTTCTGTGAGAACGGTCATCTCTCAAGAGAGTGCTGTTCAGTGTCATGATGCTTTGTGATTTTATAGTGCCTAAGGTACTATTTAAATACATTCATTTCAATTTATGCGTATGCCATGCCCTTAAAAGTTAGCTGGATCCCACTTAACTGAGCCCTAATCTACCTCAGGCTCAGTTAAATGTTATATCAATCAGGAAAAGTAAGCTTATGCCAGACTCGGAGACAGATGTATGAAACAGCAAGATCTTGGAGACTTCCATAGAAAGCTGTATGTCGTCTGTGAACGCGGTATGTCTTCTGCTTCTGAAAGAGCAACAATGAAGACTGGCCCAAGCCTTATTTTACAGGTAGGTATTTATGCCAGAAACAATGCTCACTCTCTTTATGGGACTAAGTTTGCTCCAATCATCTGACAAATAAAACCATTATCACTTATTTTATCTGAAAGCAGTGATCAACGCTTTCCAGGATCCTGTCAAGAGTTGTGGTTGATTTGTAGTATTAAAGAAAAAAGTTGCATCTAGTTAGGCTTCAAGAGGAGGAAAAGTGTATCACTTCTTTTCTAGATGATCCACTGAAGTCTGAAAGTATGTCGTGTGTTTATAGCCCTGTGTGAAAGCAGACAGGCAAGTGTTGACAATTAACTGTAATGCTGAGCACTTTATTGTACTATGCTTTGCTGCAGGGCTGTTCTATGTTAAATAGTTGGTTCTGCGTGCTGTAAACAAGTTTACATTCATGAGAAGTTCATCAGCAGCCTTTTAGCCTTTTACTATGTGGGATGGTTATTTGCCTGTTTCTCTTCTGGGTCAAACAGAAGAAGTAACATTATGTCCGTAGCTAGTGTTTGTGATAGAAGTAATCAATTCTGAGAATAAGTCTTCTTTGATGTAATAAGCTTATATGTGTATATTTCAAAGCTCTATTTTTTTTTTTTCTGAAGGCAGTGGTGTTTATACCAAAATAGATAACTAGATATCAATCCCAGTGCAGTTGTTAAGAAATGTAATAAAAATAAGTTCAATTTCTGCATTAAGTTCTTTCATTCCATTGAGAAACTCTTCCTATTAGATATCTTGGTGTACTGACATACATTAAGGAACCCTGCTGTATGCTTGCATCTCAAATGATGAGCACTGATGTTCATAATAGCATTTAAGCTCATGAGGGTTTTCTCATGTGGTCTCCACTTCCTCTTGATGTTCATTCAAGGCTTCTGGCTGTAAAGTGATGGAAGAAAACACAAATCCAGAGTTCGGACTGTAGGAGGACAGACGTTGTCCTGCTGGAAAATTCCTTTGATAATGTTATCTGCCATGGTTTTAACAGTGACAGTTCTTGGGAATATTCCATTCCATGTGGCTGTACATCGCTTTTCTTTTTTTTTCCTTTCTCTCTTTGTGTTTTATATACCAGTCAGCAAGTAATATGGTAGATTCTGGTTTTACTTTCTTTACATGGCAACATGCTTTCTTCATTTATCTTGTTAAGCACAGTTCCAGACTGTGAGGAAAGGTTGCTCATGCAAAAAGTATGCCGAAGTGAGAATCTGGACATATTCAGATTGCTGCTGGATTCATTTTGCTCCAGCTTTCAATTGATTTTAAGGTATGAAAACCTGGGCTTTTATCCAACTGGCCAGACCTTTTACACCATCTGCTTTTTCAGATATTGCACCTTCCTTTGAATCTGCTAGTGATATATTTAAGGTATTCACAGACACTGTGGTGCTAGGCACGGTTTCGGATGTCATCAGCGATGAGGCAGTGGGAAAGCTGATTTGAATCATGTTGGATCTGCTTAGGTGAGGTGTGACTGAGACTGGTCATTGAGCCAAACCCTGAAGAAAAGGATGCTTTAGTTCCTCATTAGGATAAAATGTGGCAGTAACACAGCTCTAAGTGGGATAATATATATATTATGTATTATAAGTATTTCTGTAATGTTAGGTAGGCTGTTAGTATTTTATAAAAAGTAAGCAGTATTTATTAACCAATAAGTAAGAATAACAGAAAAAAAAAAAACCCAAACCCACAAACAGGAACTGCTTCAGGTTGATCAGTTCCTTATTTGGGCTCCTTAATGCGCTCTGGGGTGAAGAATTTGGAGTCTGCTGGTTTGGGTTGCTTAGCTGACTTCTGTAGAACTTGTGCAGTGGTCTCTACAAGAGGTGTCTTCAAATTTTGGATCTGTGCATGTGTATTTTGGGTGTGAATTGATGAGGAACTGTTTCATTTCAGTTGCCTCACAACCCCTGCACTTCAATGGTGAATACAGTTAGCTATTTTTATATTTCAAGGAATGTATATTTAGAATGAGTTCTCTGCACATGGACACGTGGTTCACATGGTTACAAAATAAAATGTTTTCTTCCAAGGAGTTTTACATCCTGTAATATAAAACTACCTTCAAAACAAAGCTCTGGCTTACTTGCTTGGGAAATCCTTGTGGAATTGGCCTGTGCGCACCATGGATAGGAAGCATGCAAGCTATAGAACAGAGATTCAGTCCTTGAGATCCTTCAGTTTTACTTATTGGCTGACTGAATTGTGTCCAAGGATACAACTTCGTGAGATGCTGGCTTAAGAGCGAGAAAACTGCTTTCCTGCATCATAGCTCTTCTTTTTGTTTTCCCATTTCTGTGAGGTTAGCACTGCCCACTCAGCAGAGCTGAGGTGTAATGCATGGGCAGGAGTAAGGGTTTCCTGCCCTGTTGCTTACAATGTGGTTTTGCTACCTTTTTAACAGTAGCACCACTACTTCCACTGTGACCGTGGAGTTTCACAATTGGCTGTGTAAGTGCAGAGTTGTATGCTACAAAGTCTTGAAGCAGTGGAACAGTAAGATTAAGTCCAGCAGGATTTGCCATGTTCCATGGTTGTGATTTCCAGTTGGACTTGGCTTGTTTCAATGGAGTATGAATTGATCAGGGGAAGCCCTTCAGTGCCAGGAGGAATTTCTCTATCTGTGAGAGCAAATGGGCTACATAGTGGAGAGCAGTTTCCAGGTGTAGCAAGAGATGACACCACTAACAAAAAAAAAAAAAACTATAAGAACATAGGAGCAGGAGCCTCTCGGAATAACTACTTTCAGTACTTCTGGCCAATTGAACATCATATAGTTGAAGGAATGAATATGTAGGGAATTTCTAAAATATGTTTATTGAAAAATTTGACATACTGGCTATATAAATTAATATTCAAATCAGATTTTTTTCCTCTAGGGGTTTAAGTTGAAAGAAATTGGAAATGCACAACATTTTCATATGTGTGAGAGCAAAAGTGGTGTTAGATAATCTTAAGTGAAGCAAGTACTTCATCAGTGAGCTCTCTAGGCTGAAAAGAACACTATATGACTGCTCGTGTAGAAACAAACATGAGCAACAGCAATTTAAGAGAGAGGTACATGAGGAGTAGATCTACTAACTATGCTTAAGTGGGCAAACTAATTTTCATATTCTTTAGTTGAATTTGTGCTATTTAAGTAGCAGACGGTGTTTCATACAGGCGTCAGGATGGGCCAGTGCTTTGCTCATGTACAGCCTTTAATCTCAAATGACTAAGCAAGTTGCTCACATACACCAGCAGGTATGTAGACAATAAGGTACATGTGCTCTTCCTTAAGTATTTACAGACACCTTTGAAAAAGGGAGTCAGGACGTGCACATATACATCTAAATCGCTCCCAGATACTGTGAGCTACTTTTGATTCCTTTAGTATTTATTAAAATGCAGAACAGTTTTAACATCAGACATCAATTAAATTTGGAAATAAAGGTTATTACTGAATGGATAATAACTGTACTTAGACCAATTTGTCAGATAAGGCAAAATGAAATACCGGATGTAATGGGCTTTATTTCACCAGCATTTTTCTCCTTCAGAAAGGAATGTTGATGATGGACACTTCAGTATCGCCACATGGCCGTGTTTTGACATTCTTATCGGCTAAGTGCTGTTTGGATGGTTGTTTGCTTTTAAATGCTGGTGCTCTTGAAGGGTTGTTTCATTTAAATGTACTTCTATTTTAGGATTTTGGAAGATTTCAAAACATACAGGTTTCATTTCTGCTTAAACAAAGGTTAATTTCAAAATATTGAAATCATTTGCTGAATGGAATTTCTTTCCGCCACAGAACTTTACAATATATTTTTCCCTAAGTGATACGGGGGAATGATGCTTTTCCCTTGTAAACTGCTGAGAGCAAACTTCACATGGATTTCTGGAATTGAAACTCCTGTCTTTGAGTTGTATTTTATTTGTTCTCATTTATGCTTTTTCAGCTAAATCACTGTGAGCTCTTGAATAGTTAATGAATTCTAAAATGAAGTTTAAGTATTCTGCATGTGAAATTATCATAGTTTAACATCTAGAAAAGCTAAAGAACTATTTTAAAAATAGGAAGAGATTAAAACTTTTTGAGGGAGTGATTGATTAATTAGAAACATTCATTATTTTTCTCATGTGCAAGTTTCTTTGAATTTTAATCTATTCTTTCAACAAAGGGGAAAGCAGGTCTGTTAAATGAGTTTCAGAAACTGATTCCAGTCCTGATTTCTTCAAGCAAGGGATTGGTATGGAAGGAATGCAGTTATCCTACATTCTGTGGCCTGGAAGCCTCACAAGGATTATATAGTCAGAGGATACTTTCTTTTTCTATTTTTCTTATTTAAAAATAAATAAATAAATAAATAATTAAAAATGCACTTCTCATTTGGTTTTGTGATTAATATTGGAAAAAGCTATTTATTTGCAGATTTATTCTGCTTTGATGCGTTGGCTATTTACTTGAGTCCTCATGTCTGTGGCTTGCTGTGTTAACTGCCTGCTTATATGAATTCTCATAGCCTTAAATTTCTCTAAATTTGTCTTGTTCATCTTAAATTAGGATAATCTACAAAATTTCATGAGAATTTCCACAATTTCTAAAGATTATCTGGGAATATTCACCGAAATGGACAATGAAACATTCAGTTTGGCTCTTATATTTTGCAAAATTACTTAACAAAGCGGGTTACTTAACAAAGATGGGTTTTGTGTTATTGAGATTTGAGTCTAAGAAGAAAAAAGCTTTCAAAATACTACACCAAACTTCAAAGCAATCTTGTTGTAATTTTAGTGGTTGAAATAATAACCAGGAGCATAAAATAGGCAGTCTGAGTTGAGCAGGGCAGATTGTGGTGTTAGACCTCCACTTCTGTAATCAAAGCGTGTCATAGAACTCAAGTGTACACAAATTTATACTTATGTCAGCCTTTGTTTTATATTCTATTTAAGAGAATCTATGTCTGAAAATGAGTAGCAGTCTAGCCCCCTGAAAAACAAACTTTGGATGTAGTGCTGTTTTGCAGTTTGCTCCCCACCAAGCCTAATCAAAAGCTGTAAATCCATAGGAAAATAGGATATGCCACTAATTAGTAAATAGAAAATTCTCCAATCAGATCTCAGCATGATTGGTGCAAAAAAATCCCTCACTTGTTGAAGGCATCTTTTCAACTTAGATGTTTAAAAGACAGATCTGTTTTTAAGAGGAAAATTTATGTAAATGGTATGAAATTTATTTCTAATTTGAGTAAAGTGACGTATTGCTAACTGAAATCAAATGTTCGTGAAAATGTCTGGGATAAATCTAATCCAATCTGATTTCTATTAATTGATTTGTTTTGCAATTTAATGGCTGTCAAATTTGGTTGCTGGTGCCAAAATCACAGTTAGCCTACGTCATAACCAATGCAATCAAAACAGGCAGTGTTCTTGGTAAGTAAGATCTGGCAGAAGGTTCAATTGTGCTGTGCCTTAATCCAGCTCCAGTCTGTATTTCATGCATCAGTGTGAATTCTTTACTGCATACCACCTGTCAGGAATTAACCGTATTTTAATACATGAATACCATGAAAATTGAAAAGCCACCTGGAATTCAATTATGTGGCATGTAGAATGGAGTCCCAAGTACCTGCTGAAGTTTAATGCTTGACAGCATTAATAAGCTTTATAAATGACAAATATAAATGTAGTATTTAAGAAACTACAAAATAAACATCCTTTTTATTTCACAGCTAGTACTTAATTTATTTGTTATTTGGTGGTGTTTTGCTACCTACATCTAGCTGTTAATTAGGACTTCTGGCATGCACTACTGCAAGGGCGATCTTTGTAGAAGTCATTATAGTATTTTCACTTTCTAATCACAATTTATATCTTCCTAGTTTAAATATTTGCATATAAACTGATGCTCTGATGTACATTCTTCCTGAGTTGCTTCATAAGTCTTTGAGGTTGTTCCACCAGAACATGAAATCTAAATAAGGAAACTGATGCACATGTTGGAAAGAATCAGCTAAGTGAAGGATTTCTCTGGGAAAGAGCAAGCTTTAGGAGAAGTATGAAGTTCTGTGAGGTGCTGAGTTAGTTTCAGAGTACAGTTCTTCCGCTTATTTAAGTTCTAGTATGAACATTTCACATATTCTTCTTTTACTCTGCACTGGTGGATTTTTATATTTGGAGTAGATGTTATGTCTGTATTTGCTTTGGTTAGATGTCAGCATCCGATGATACAGAAGAGATGTCAGAGGCTCTGATGCTCAATATATGGCATATCCCAAGATGCATTTGGTACTTAAGTCCTCCAAGGAACTGTATAGTTTTAATCATAATAAAACAAATGTTAAAAGCAATATTAGGTGTATTCTGATTTGACAAATGTCAATTCAGGCTGATGAATAGCTGCAGTCTAACAAAGCCTTATGCTCAGTAATGTTCTAAAAAATACCAAGTTTGCCTTCCTTTCCAACTGTGTTTGCACATCTAAAATTCTTATTCTGTTATTTCTTGTCCTGCCTCCCTCACCAAAGGGTGATGAACTTGGGCTATTTGTGAACGAATGATTGAAAAGCGTTAAGTATTGATCTGCTGTAATCACAGAGCTCTCCTCTCCAGGGAGCTTCTGATTTTTCAGGGGTTCTTTAGTAAGGGATAAATTTCTTCATACTGTGTGTATAATATGTGCTTAATGAAAGTACTGCACTTTCTGGGATCTCTGTCCTGTGTCTAACTAGGCCATTCCTTATAGTAGTTACAGCTGATATCCTTCAGCAAACAGTGGATGCAATGCGTGACTGCCATGGGAGATGTCTCCTTTGCTGTTGGGGCAATTTGCTGACATGGAAAATGGTACTTGGCTCCTGGTTTGAAGGGCTTATCAAGAAAGAGAAGAAACTGGCTCAACACAAGACTGTTACAGGTTTTTCACTTGTTCTTGCTTTCTCCACCTCTGCCGTGTTCTGTGACACTGAAAGTCAGAGATGCTTTCTCCTTTTGTGCCTTGGCCATGTGATGTGTTAACTGGCTCACTGTACCTCATCTTATGGATTACTCATGTTTTTTTTTTAGAAGTTCTATTTGAAAGATGTAAAATACAGTATAGTGTGTATTGACATAATTTGTAGCTGAGTCTCACGGAACTGCAGAATCATTGAGGTTGGAAGGGACCTCTGGACATCAAGTCCAGCCTCCTGCTGAAGCAGGTTCCCTATAGCAGGTTGCACAGTTGATCTGTGTTGGTCAGTATATGCTAGTAGGGCGGCACGTGAAATCAGGCACACCATCTAAAATATCACAGCTGCTACGAGAAGCAAGAGCACTTCTGAACTGCACACTGAAGAGCACACTGAACTGCAGCCTGGCTTGCTTGTGCTGAGCACTGCTTAGTCCAGTGAGCTTGCTTTCCCTTACAGCAAGGATTCTTCAAGTGTTTCATCCTTCTGCTTTTGATAAAAGTGATTCTTCAATTTGTATAGCTATTATGCAACCCAGACCTTTTAAATAAATATTGTTTATTAAGAGGAAGGAGGCAGCTGTTTCTTGTAAGAATTTTTTTCCAGTGCTATGTAATGTAAAAACACTAAATGTTTTACTTAGTCCATGTGAAGCTGTTCTTTCTATAACTGAATGTGAACTGCTTACTTCACCAGTTGCTTGGATTCTTCATTGAGAAAATCAGAAGTTAGCTCATTGCTGTTATGAACACCAATGTTCATAACAAAAAACACCAAATTCACAAATAAAGAATGCTGAAGAACAGCCTGAAGGATTTTGAACAGTCATCTAGCCTACGCTGTTGTGTAGCCAAGTAATAGTTATTTCCCATGTACCCCCTGCCAATGCTTATATTATCTGGAAAACACAGGAATAGTTAATCCTGAGTTGCAAAATTGAAAAAGGACAAAGTCTGCAGCAGTTTTAGGAAAAAAAAAAATCCAAAACATTAAATGGCTCTTGTAAAACTTAACACCATTTTCTCTGAGAGAATGGCAAGAGCATTTGCAGTACCCCTCTGCGTTGTTGTTACAGGCTCCTCGTCCCCTTCCTGATGAACCTAGTTTACTGTAATCCCTGTTGCACAGATAGGGAATGAGTTAGAAGCTAAATGTGTGCTCAGAGGTGTAGAATGAAGATGCTGCTAGCTTAGTTCACTTAAATAAGCTTGCCATGTGTTTTAGCCACTTATTTTAGTCCTGGCATTTTAGGGTGGATGATGTTCCCCTGACTGCTTAATTGGTAGAACTTGGCTGGAAAATTGCCATATCGCTCTTTTGAAGAGTGCCAGGGGCTGTGGTTGCCAGTTGTCATGTCAGTGGCTTAATCAGGGCTTTGCATCTCTGTACATCTGGGAGATGTTCGTTTGTTTTTAGTCTCCTTTCCAGGTGGTTAGGCAAACAACCAAGCTGCCTACAATCAGAAACCACACATAGAAAAACGCCTGCAAACACTGATAGTTTGTTCCCTTTATTGTTCAGTCACCAAGCAAGAGTAGTTAGAGGCAAAGTCTATTTCTGGCATATCAAGGATATAATTTGGAGGAAGAAACTTTCACTGTATGTTCTAGCCACTTTTTAAAATGCAATTTCACGTTTCCCTTAAATATGACATGAAATCTTAAGCTCTGGCAGAAGATGAATGCTGTGTTCTTCTAAACAACTTCAGATACATATGCATCCCCGGATGTGTGGTAAAACTCAGATTTCCTCCCAAAAATTTCTTCTTAGCAAGAGAGTGTACAGAGTAGGAAGTGAAAAATATCTTCCAGTGAAAGATTCCTGACATCTTTCTTGCTGCTGGTGCAAAAAGAGGAATAATCTTCAGTTGCTGTACTACTTGTTCATACTGTAGCCAATGCTGGAGCTGTGATGCTTAAAATGATTTATAGGTATAAAGAAGACAAAATCTTCTATATTCTGCTGCCAAAATAGAGAAGTCCTGAGGGCATAGCATTGCAAGAATGAGGACAGCGATGCATTTCTGACTATGAATATAAATTTAAAATATGAAAGTAAATGAATGAATACTTAGAAGAGAAGTAAGAGTATGAATGATTGCACAGCTTATCAATCTCTCCTTATTTTTTTGTAATTGTTCAGGATTTGGTGAATATATTGAAAATATGTTGCAGGATGTACAGATTGTTTCATATTGGTAGATATTTCAAATTTTATAGTATTAATTTTAAACAATTTATTTTCTTTATGCATTTTTTTTGCTTGTGATTAAGTCCCTTTTGTGAGTTACTGTGTTCTGTACACTAACAAATCAGCAAAAGACTTGATGCAAAAAAAGAAAAGAAATTGGCATTTTGTGTAGATCTCATTAAATGAACCTGTGATAACTACCTGCTGAACTTCTTGATATATGCTTCTTACTCCAACTGAAATATTTGATATAGCCAACAGTTTTGTTACAAGGTTTTGAGAGAGAGATGAGAGAGGTTAGAGAGAGATGCAGAATATAAGTAAGCTTTATTGAAGTTGTCAGAATAGGAAAGATGAATACATCAGGCTGTAATGCAATCAGCAAGGTGAAGTGCTCTGTACAACATCTCCTAACTGTACAGTGATGTTACGATGAGCTGTAGTGCTGAGCCTGAGTGATCATTTTGAGAAAGCAAGATGGATGCTTCTCATGAGGTATAACTTATTTTCTACTCGTTTGTAAGCTCTCCTTCCAAGCAGCAGTTATGCATTGTGGTTTGAGAAGTAGCCGGTCTCTTGGGCTGAGCTTTGCAGAGCAGCCTTCCTGCAATGGCCAGTTGTTTGCAGCAGGCCCAGAGCTAAGCCTGGACATGCTGCCTGCTTACCTGCAGCAGCCGTCCGAGTGCCTGTGGCAAGCCATTCTGTGTCCTTTTTGACAGATTGCTAGGATGTGTTCATTTTCCACACGTGCTGTTTTGCTTCACTTGACTCCAATGCTGAGCTTGTCCAGCTAGCATTCAGCACTCTTTTTTTTTTTTGTCTCCTGAAGTAATAAAAAAGAGATTTATCATAGGACAGAGTATTCAGTTATGGGATTTCCTTTCTCATTTGTTATAAGAATTGTAAGACAGCTTTGAACCCCAATCCTCTCGGAGTGAAGGAACAATTTGTTAGCTTATAGATTTTAGAATGAAGCTGAAGGGCCTAACTTCTGAAATTAAAAGAAAATTCAGTGATTTAAGTAATTCATAGCCACATAGAAATCTCTGAAAAAACTTCGTCAAAATGCAAGTCTGATATGAACAGCCATTCTTTACTAACTTTGTTACAGCTGATCTTAATGTTCCTGCTGAGAAAACAGAGATCAAGAAATTAACAAAACATTGATTGACCTGTCTTCATGCAATTTAAGGCAGATGTTCATGAGGAATATCTGAAGTGTCAAAATCAAGAATTTTCCCTTGCACACAGGCAAACTGTGTGTTGGTGATGTGTGTGAATTGCATTCAGCATCAATTACAGTTCTGTCTCACTGTAAAACTCTGCTCTGTTTGGAGCGAGAGCTCTCTGCTGTGCTGCCAAAGCAAAGCTGTTGACTGCTGTCCCCATTTTGAGCAGACTTCCCACATGTATGGATGAGTCTGGAGCTTGTGAATGACAGAACCAAGATTCTGAGCTTTGTACTTAATTCTCGGTAGGGGGAATTAGCAACTGTAGAATTCTTTAGTTTATTGGTTTTAATAACCTGTTGGTAAAACCTTTGGGGATATAACATTGCCTTGGTCTAGCTTTAGATTGCATTTAATTTTCTATGCAGGCAGAGATTTTTTTTAAAGTGAATTCCTGGAGAGTTTTGTGGGGGTCTATGTTTTGTCTAATGATGCACTGTGCTATGTAGGTACGGGTAGTTTGGTTTCTAGGAAGAAAATGCATCTGCTGGAGGAGACAGATTGTCAGAGAACTTTCTCTGAAGGAACACAAGAGGAAAGAGAGAATATCACATCTTTTCCAGGCATGCGTGCACCACGTTCTGAGGCATTTTTTATTTCATAGTAGTTGGGCTTGGGATGTTTTTTTTTTCCAGAATTTATGCTTTTTCATCTCCCTTCTGCTTTTTCTTAGTTTTCATCATTTCTCCTCTGTAGACTGCAAGTACAGTGAAAGTTCAGTTTTAGTTTTCGGAACTACTATATTCAAGTGAATGTAAAAATTAGGAAAAATAAATGTTTTGAAAAAATGTGTTGGGCATTCCTGTATTGTAGGCTTCTTGCAGAAAGAGAGGATAAATTTGGCCTACAGGTTGAAAGATGAAAATAAATAGAATTGAGTACAGAAAAATAGCAGCAATGAAGCAGAGTGTGCACGAGGTCCAGACAAGAAGACTTCAAGTGACTGCTCTTAGCTAGAACAAGACATGATTCGCAGATAGAAGTGCCAGAGCAAGTGCCTGATTTTGGTAGTGCAGTAATTGCTTAGACTGAGATCTAATCCTCTCAGTTCAGTTGTGGAAAGTAATTTATGGACTTTGGACAGCTGTTTATGTGTATTTGGTGAAACAAATCTTCCCCTAAAACCACAACAGGCAAGTTACCAAAAAAAAAAAAAAACAACAGAGTTCTTAGGGGTGACTTTTCTGTATTTGCAGAAAACAATATTTCTCAGAAAATTTTTCTGTATTTCTTCTTGTAGCTGTTGACTATTGCGGATAGCAATTAGCTTGCTTGATTGTTGGTCTCTGAAAGAAAGCTTCTATGTGGACCAAACTTCACTGAGAAATACTATCACTGTTGAACAAGTCTGTCCTTTCTAGGAGAGCTAGGTATGTAGACCGCTCCAAAAGTAATGCCTCTTATATGTTTACATGGAAAATAGAACAGAAAAAAAGAGCACAATAACACTATTTGTTTCTGAACTATGAAACACCGTTTTTCACCATAGTCATCACCATTAGCTATGCATTTTTGCCAGTAGTGAACGAAAGCCTGTACACTGTGCCCACAGAAATCTGACCCGCTCTTCCAGACTACTGCTGGAACACACCACCCACTGCCTCACTGTGCTCCCATCCACTGTATGGTCTCCATAAAAGTGGAGCCCAATCCCCAATCCAAGCATTGATGAATGTCAATGGATACCATTTCTTCCACAAGGAGGAATTCAATTCCATGTTTTTGCTTCATCTGCTCTTCCCTGTCAGACTCCATTGTGTCAGGCTGCTCCTCTGCAGCCATCTGTCGCATCGCAACACAATGTAATGGAATACTGGGAGAAGGTTCAGCCTCTACCACTGTCACACCAACATCCTCCTCTGACACTGGCGGTTAACATAAAATAGGAAGCATTACTTTCAGAGCAGCCCTTGTACAATTGGAAATTTTAGTAGCTATTTGTATTTACCTGCAGAGATTAAATCTGCGTACAGGACATTGTTAGTGCAGCATCATCTTAATTTAATAAATGCTTGAAGCTTATTGAAAACATAAAGGAGAGGTAGGGTTTTTTTTAAATTTCATTTAATGCAAAGGATAAAAAAAATGTAACCGAATTCATTAGTAAATTATTTCTTTGTCACTATACTTTTGGAAACTAAAGTAATGGGTAAGAGTCTTTGTAATTATTTATTGTTTCCCTCATAGTGTCTTCACAATGCTAAAGTCAAACTCTTATGTGTGGAAAGGCAATTCAACAGACTGGGTGTTAAAGGCTGCAAAATGAATGATGGCAATGAAAAGCAGCATGTATAATAGCTGAATTAAGCACAATGTAGTGTTCTATAGTAAGGTTAGTTTTGTTTTAGAAGAAGATCTTGAAGAAACAAGTTATGTGGCAAGTTACAAAGTCTGTCATTTATAATTCAGACTTTACTCTGAAATGTCATAAAAATGCTCAAGTGTTGGTTGTATTCAGTTCTAAGTGCTGTGCACAGGGGCTTATGGAAGAAAGCTTTTCCTGTTCCCTCATCTTTCTTCTGTTTACATCTGTCAGAATTAAACTGGTTCAGCAAAAAATATATGGGATGTCATTTGTTGGGGTAACATAGCACTCCCTTCTAAAATTAATCTGCTTAGAGCTCATTTCTGCAGAAAAGGAGGCAGCCCAGATGCACACATACTGTCCTGGAATTGCACAGTTTACTTTTGTGCCTTCCATTTGAAGAAGAAAGCAGAATACAGCAGCCACTCCACCCTGTGCAAATAGCTTCATAAGCCTCAAAGGAAGTAGTTAGAAGTGGGATGGCATGAGAGTTTGTTTTTCCTGAAAAAAATGGAGTAAAGAAGGATAGCAAGGCAGCGAGTACATTGCAGTCTTCCCCTCCCATTTTGTAGTAAGATGGGGAGGAAGGGGGAGAGCATTTATACAGATTTCATTAATAGTTCAGATATACTTGTATATTCTCATTGTCACAGTTGTGGACCCTAGGAAGATTTATTTGCTACAAACTCAGGGAATAGTCATCTTTAAAAGTTAGCAGTTCTTTGGCAATGTGCTCTTAAGTAGTGAACCAGGAACTCAAGAGACTGTTTTTGGGTATGTGCCTGTGGACTGTGGGGGTCTTTGGTTTCCATTGGACTCCTAAGGAAGGATTTTGAGCTTCTTGCTGTCAGAGACCTGTAGCAAAAACAAAAAAAAAACCAACCAACCCTACATTTTTTTCTTTCAAACAAAATAGTAGGATGGGAAATTGAAGTTAGGATCTTTCTCAATGCTTGTTATTTCATTGTTTGCACTGCGCAGTTAGCTGCTCCCACAGATAAGCTTTAGTCCAGGTGATGCCTTTATAACTCTGATGCTCTCTATTGTATTGCCAATTACTAATCTAGATGACAGAGAACTTTATTTTTCATAATTTAAAAAGAGTGTGTAATGTGGATATTCCTGTTATTTCATATATTTTTTTTAAGCTACTTGAAAGTGTAACAGAATTGTTTCAGCTTGACAAGATTTAAACTGCACTGCTGCCAGAGGAGTTGTTGGTAGCTGGCTTAACTAAATAAGGTGATGCTGTAAAAAAAAAAAAAAAAAAAAAAAAAAAAAAAAAAAAAAACACCCAACAAACTTCTGTCCTTCAGAAAACAGCAGTGAAAAGTTAGCCATAGACTGGGTGACAGTGACAGTTCTTTTGCATAGGTGCTAATCATTACTGAATGGTGTTGAAAATAAGTAATTGTACTTAGAAATCACCTAGCGTAAATGTAGTGGTAGTAAAGTGAAATAGTAAGCTATACTTCATAACATCTTTCCAGTTCTTTTTGTGTTCTCCCTGGGCAGTAGCAGGGTTTAATTTTCTTCAGGCGGTGCTAAGTTGAGTTTATAAATCAGAGATCTGTGCAGGAAGAATGCTATCTGCACTGACTCATTCTGTCATCTGGTCCGTATTCTAGACCTTACTGATGACTGAGTATGCCATGAATTTAGAAAATCTGCAACCCCGGAGAAGTGGCTGTTTGCTTTCTGGTTTACCTCCCGTGTTCCTGTGTGTGAGTCAAGCTTGTCTCTCGACCTTTTCTGCACTGAGCATCTCTTGAGCTGCAGAGCAGTGGCACAGGTGTGTCCTTTCAGGCAGGAATGCAGCCTGTCAGGACTGTGGTTCTGTGAAATTCTCCTGCTTTCCTCCCTTCACGTTCAGAAGTATGAGCTACTGATATTTTAATTTTTTTTCCACATAGATGTTTGTATTAGCTTGGAGAGTTCAAGTACTTGATAAACCTTTATAACACCATCTGCAGACAGAGGGAGAAATAACAAGAGTGGGTTTTATATATATTTGTATTTATATATTTGTATATTCTGTGTTTGTATTATTTAATGTAAATTCTGTTGTTAATTGGAAATCACGTTTGTTGAGATGTGAATACAAGCATGCTGGGTTTGTTTCATTATCAGTGCACTTCAACAGTTAGTGAAGCAGGGTATGAATTACGAGTTTGCACATTTATTCTGCACTGCTAGCTAGACCTCCCAAACATTGTACCCTAAGGGCAGTTCAATGGCTGCTGAATAATTATAGTTTATGTACCTCATGATCATTACTGGTTATCAGACCCAACATGGTATTCATCTGTGGGTTGCGAAATTTAGATGCATCAGTGAACTGATTCATAGTTGATTAAAAAGAATTAAAACATGAAATATTTTAGTGGTGCCAGAATGAGCGTTTGCTGGAAGGAGAAATTAAAAGTGAAGCCTTCTTTCCTGCTGTATCTGACCCAATGCTTTCATTCCTTCCCTTCCTCGGAAACAGAGCCATTCAGTTCCGCATGTCCGACATCAGTGCCCAGGAAGCCTCATCCTGACTTTCTCACAGAGCTGCTGGTGGAGCTGATGTTCTGCCCATGGGAGCAAACTGGCTGACTGCTGTGCTCTGGGGATACGTGCAGGTTCTCAGGCCGGCGTCCCAAAACCGAACACCAGCCTGTAGGGTGCGGGGAGGTTTCCTTGGTCTAACCTGTAACGCGTAGGCAAGAACACGGACACCGTGTGGAAGAAAAGCCTCCTGCTCCACTCCAAAGTTCTGGTTTTCCTAATAGTCCAAGGAATTGCATTACCACAGTCCCAAAACTGATGACCTGGGTGCTAAACTCCATGCAGACCTTTGATAAAATCCCTATTTTGCTGTGCACAATAAGATATGCATAAGTGCTATATGAATGGTCCTTGAGCTATGCTAGGCTGAGTACCAACGGCCTTCAGAGCTGCACAATTCAGTTGATTTGCCTTCCTTCTTTTCTTTTGACTGAGGCAACTAGACAGCAATTGGTTCACTGGCAGCAGTCAAATCCAGCACTGTGAAACTCTCCTGTTAAACATCTGAAGCTAGGTAATGAGAGTAGGAGAGGGAAGCACTGCTGCAGAGGCACTGCTACTGGCCATGATGTCTGCAGTTTTAAAATGAACTAACTTGCAGATCTCTATTTAAAATATGTATATAAATCACTGCATAAAAATGGGCTTTGTTTGGAGTCCTCGTTATCTTTGCTCCGGGTAATTGTCTACAGCTGATAAGATATGGGACATGAATGTTTTCATTTTTTATTTATTTTAAGTGATGCCATCAAAGTAGTAATTACTTTTCTCTGGGCTAATTCTGTGGAGCCTCAGTCTGGAGATATCTTTTGCCTTCTTTCACACGCAGCTATTTGTGTACAGGAAATACTTTCTGAACCTTTTTGTATTTTGCTGTTGTTGGTTTTGTTGCTGCATTTTAGATTAATTTATCTGTGGATTTGGAAATATTTGTTTCTCATTTGTAGCACGCAGTTTTTGTTTTCGTTTTTTTTTTTACTTTACATGAACTTTTAAAAAACAAACAAACAAACAAAATCCCCAAGCACAAACTTTAGGACTGTACCTGATTCCACCCCCACGCAGCTCCCAAAAATATGTACCTACTAAATACTTCTGTGGTGCTGGAGTGTTGTTTTTTTTTTTTTTTTTGCAAGTTCAGTGCAATTCTTTTAAGTTCATAATTTCTTTCATGTGAAATTCTGCTGTTATTTTATCAAGTAATGCCTGAACTGAAGATCTCTACCCACTGCTGAGAAGAAACCTGAGTCACTCCTTTGCAAAATCTTCCATGGGAGCAGAGGCTGGTGACCTGTGTTAGAGCTCTTAGAAGAGTAAAGGCAGAGACACCTCAAATGTTTTCCTTTGGTATACTTTTGTTACATTGAGAGTAGGAATTCTGGTATTAATGCAAATCTTACAGCTTCACAACAAGGAGTGAGATATCAGGCTGGTGAGCAACAGAGCTGAGTGAGCCTGCCCAGCCTCAGAGCTGTGTTCTCCTCGTTGTTGGAATATTTCAGTACAATCTTGTCAGTGTTTTGTCTTCCTTGCTGTGCCCAAATTCAGCACATACAGATGGACAATTAAACTTAGAAGCAGTAAACAGATTTGAGAAGCTGTAATTTGGAAGCAGCATTTCCTATTAGCTGCTCAGGCAGCTTAATGTGGAGTGTTAACTAAAACTAAGCTCCCTTTGCCATCCACCAACTTGATGTGTGATGAGTATGCACATCACATAAGAATACATTTTTATCCCTTTTTTTTTTTCTGAAATAGGGTGTAATTTATTAAATATTGTTGGTGAATTGCATGGGGTGATTCCTCTACTAGGAATATCCTCTGTCTTCAATCCCAGAAAAGACATCCTGAGATATCTTTGTGTTTTAGCAAAGATTCTGAAACAAAATTTGCCAAGATTATTGCCTCTAAGTTCTCAGTGGAACGCATACCCTTCTACTACCTTATCTTTGGATACAATTGAGAGCAAAACAGGAAAAAAAAAATTGAATATAACCCATACATTTTTGATACCCTTGTCACTACTTTAATCATACAAATAAAGTTTTACATAAAAGAAAATGTTGCCTTACAAACCCTTCAGCATTCTGTATTGAAGCAGATGGCCTGCCATCCCAAGCTCTACCTCCAATATGTTTTCCACAATATTGTCATGTTAAAAGAGTAATTGCACTGCGATAGTTCCTGCACGGGTAGTAAAGAACGTTTTCAAACATATGTATGTGTGCAGAGTGTGTATACATGTGGATTGCTGTATAAATGCACACCCCCAGCATAGAGGTGATAACCTCTAGCTGAAAATATCAGTGCTGAACTCGGCCTGCTCAGTCAAAAATATTTTTGGATCCTAGTGGTGAATTTTTATTTACTATTTTGAAGTTCGAGGTAGAGGAGAGGTTTTGTATTATTCAGTGTCAGGAAGGTGGTTTTCTGAATAATACATAGGCCTGTCAGAATTTTTTTTCATCTCCCTCAGAAATATATTGTAGAAAGAAATGCCTTTATGGGCCTTTATGGATTAACGCGTGCTTCCTGCTGACTTTGTAAAGAAATATGAGGGTACATAGTAAATTTTTATTAAGAATTAATAGTTTCCTGGCTCACATTTACTGTGTATCAGTAAGAATAATCTCTTTGTTTTAACACAGCTCCATTGGCTTATATACTTTCTTCTTTTACATTCCGTGATTTTTTTTTTTTTGTTCAATAAGAAATAAACTATATCCCTGCGGAGAACACAAGAGCAGAAGTTAAAGTTCAGAACCAGAAAATTGTTTTCTTGTATGGGACAACACCTGGCTGACCCTCTGCTGTTGAATGTGCTCTGAAATTCTTTGTCATTTGTGTAAAACCGATGCCTTTGCCCTCAGGCAATTAGCAAGTCAGCACGGAGCTTGAGATTTTTGTTTGAGAAAATGAGTGAGAGAGCGGTGGTGGCTGCAGTTGTCCTCGGTGTTACACATCTGGGAGAGAAGCAGACTGGCCACGTCAGGTACATCAGAGGGACAAGAACTAATAGGTTGAAGATTGTCCTGGTGCAATGCCCTGTGTTTCCCTGATTTCAGGAGCTCCTGTTTGACTGCTGCACCTTGAGAACAGTTAGTTCACTGGAAGGGTTGATTCAACTGCAAATAGCCGTTTGCTTGCTGCGTGGTGGACATAATCGTCTGATGTCTGAAGTGGAATGAGAGAATTTCATAGAACAACCAAGTGACTTTCCTTTTTTTTTTTTAACTTAAAGTCAAGATGTGACATCCTAATGCCTGAAGACTTCACCTCTGAGCAACTTTTTTCAGACCAGTAATTTACTGGTAAACAGTAATTAGCCTGAATTAAAAACAAATTCATTTTATCTTCGTATATGTCAAATTATGAATACCGCAGGGAAAAAAAAAAAAAAGCACTTCTTTGAAAATTAATGTTTTTGAAGATCTATGTAAGAAAACTCGTCCAACCATCCAACCAGGGCTTTAGATGTATAAGCATTTTAAAGTGCTGCTTTTTTTTTTTTTTTTTTTTTTTTTATTTTATTTTTTTTTTTTTTAAGTGCAGTGTTACTTAGTTGAAATGGCAGTGGGCACTCATGAAGGTTTGGAGTTCTTCAGATTTTTGTGAAAGTGATCAGCACACAGCTTCACTTACAATTCCTTTGTTATTGTTTGGAGACAGCCTGTTAGATTAATGTTGCTTTCTTCTTTCATAACCCAAACGGAGGACAAACATACTGCTACTTGTCAAGAATCAGGAACCTGAAAAAGCGAATTGCTAAACATCTGAAATTCAAGATTTTAAGAACCAGTTATTGAGTGTGCAGGGGAAACTAACCCACTATTCTCCAGCTGGCTTTGGGGATAATAGGAAGGTTGTCCTGGAAGCAAAAAGAGTATTCAGAACATGGAGGTTAGTGAGACAGCTTAGCTTTTAAAATATCAGCTACTAAGAGCTTGAAATTGAGGTTAAGATTTCTAAGACACTATTTGTACCTCTTTGTAGGGATGTATGTAATGTAACTGGGCCATGCTTGGATTTTGTTCTTTCAAGTTGTTGGAAGTATGGCGTACAGGCAGGGTGTATGAAGACATTAATAAAACAGCTGAATTTTTTGTCTGCTCACATTTTAAATGCAGAGATCAGGAATAAAATGGTAGTGGGACCTGGGGACCCTCCTTTCCCAAGCTATTTATAAAATATTAGGTTTGTGTTATGCAGCTGAAGGAATTCACAAAACATTAAAGCTTCAACTAGAACCAGTCAGGGTTTTCCCCTTTGGTGCTCAGGAGAAATGGGAGTTGAGGGAGTTGACAATGAAACATTGAAAGTTTTTTCTGCAGAAATATAGCTAGGAATTGATTTTTTAAAATGAGGCAAAAGGGAATTAAACACAAATTATAAGGCCATTACCCAAGCAAAATGCATGGAATGCATTACTTGGGGAAAACTCCTTCCTCCTTGTCCTCACTTCATCATCCCGTCCTGCTCAGCTGCAGCTCTGCAGAGGTAAAGCTGGGAAGGATGGCAGGAAAAAGGCAGAGCTGGAAACTCTGAAGAAAGGCCTTTGAAAGAGGATCAGGTTAGTTCTCAAGGCCACACAGAATTAGGTATTTCCATAACAGTGAAAGAATTTACAACGTGCAGCATGCGCATAACTAGCTCTCATAGCCTGTAAAACTCAGTGCGTTTTTCCAGTAGCCGGGTGGTTCCTGCTTCTCCCACAGGTATCGCTGCTCGCGCTGCCTGGGATGTGGCACCGCCATGGTTGTGGTGATTGCAGCAGGGCTCCTGGTGTGCTGCACCCTTGTGCTGGTCAGTGGGTTGCAAGGATTAGTTTTGAGCTGTGATAGATTGGCAAGGACGGTATCAAACTAGCGCTAAATTATTTGGATGTGCGCATAACACTGTGCTTCACTGTAATGTAGGCCTCTTCTTAAACCCAAGCACAGCAGTGCTATCCAATCTCACTGTTTAAACACAGTGATTATTCTTTTGTTTAAATAAATGGGTGCATTTTGGTAACTGAGGAATGTGTTCAGTAGGATAAAATTGTAAAATCTTTAAATAAAAAATAATTATTGAAACATCCAAGCAATTAATAGAAGACATGATAATAAATTATCCCTGATTGCGGTGGTGTTTCCAAGAATGAGTTAAAGGTAGAAAGTATTTGAGGTGAACATGTGTCCTTCAGTTTATAGAATAAAATTGCAGTCCAGATTTCAGATCTACTCTGCGGTCCTCTGCTTCTGATGACAATAGTGATGTCAACTGCTGGGAAATCAGAACGTAATTGGTCGGAAAGTTTGTAATGGTCATGAGGATCTACTGACATAGCTTGCTATATGACCTGGAAGCTTGTTTCCAAAGCTCCATTTAACTTGGAGAACAAGGTCTTCTCCTGCTGTCACTGTTGTTATTCTTTTGTGCACAACCAGAGGTCAATTCTACCTCTCCAGCAGTTTCAGGTTGGCTGAGGATGGAGAGAGCCAGCTGGGGGCTGAGCTGCACCAAAACGTTTGTGCTGTGTCGCACCTCCTGGCTGTGCCCTTCTGTGACTGCATAAGGCTTGGCTGTGCCTTGCCTGTCCTGCAAGGATCCACTGAGCTGGAATATGGAAGCCAAGAGCTTGTCCTTTCTGCTGGCTGGCTCTAGCTCTTCCCTCTACTTAAACAGAAGACCACCAAAAATAAATAAATAAAGGGTCATAGCCTCTTCTCGTGCACTCGCCACTTGAGCACAACAAAATAAATTATGCTTAATAACCATATATTGGAGATGGTAATATACTGCAGGATTATTGTCTCTTTTTAAGGATGGAGTGAAACAGGAAAGATTACCCATTCAGATAAGTGTTAATTGCTCACTTTTTGATTAAGTGGATCAAAGCCTTGTCTTTTTAGATACACTATGTAATTTGGATAGACCTAAAAGACGTGTAGATTATTCAGCTCAACAAAATTCAGAGGTCAGAACATTTTTGAGCTGTTCAGCTGTTTAAATGCTTTGTAGTGAACTGTAACTGTGGTTTCAGAACAGAGCAGTTATTCAAGTTTAGTAACATGAAAAGAGTTGAGTATAAGGAACCATTTCCAAATTATGCCAGGAAAGCACATGTAATTACTTTCGAGAGCATTCTCAAAAAAATTCATTTGGAACACAGATTGGTAGATAGTTTTTTCAAAACAGCACCCTTCTAAAATAAAAGTGCAGCAAGTTGTTTCAGTGATTAAATCTCTGAATTGCTCAAAGGCTCTGGAATGACTTTGTATTAGGAAAAATAACAGTCATGCATGGGTAGGTTCCTGCCTGCTCATAAAGCGTGTTTTGGATTGCTCATATTGATAGCTTCATTAGCTTTACTGTTGGTAGTAATTTGACTACAGCAAATGCCAGCTTGAGTGATGTTGAAACTCCTGAAAGCACTGAATCCATTTACAGGATTGTGGTGCTGGTTGTTTGGAACGCAGAGAGCTTTGTTGTGCTTAAGAGCACTTGGTGCTTTGGAAAGACACCGGTGTGATAGCTGTTAAAGGTGAATATCTAATAATATGTATTATAATTTCTCATATTTTTTAAAAGTTTTTGATTTTCCAATCTTTGGGGAGTTTCTGATTGAAGAAAGACTCATTTTAAATATTATCATTTAATTGTAATTTTAAAGAGAGTAATTTTAGAGATAATATTCCGTAGTCCACAGGAAATGAGGTTATAGATATGGCTTCTTTTGTAGTAAAATTAAGAACACAGTCTTCAGTTTCCCCATACTCTAGTGAATTTTTCAGTGGAGACAGAAGCTAAAAATGAGTGATGTCCTGTCACGTTCCCTTTTGTTGCAGAAAAGTGTATAAAAGTTCTTCTATGATTCAATAAGTAAAAATGGTGTATGTATAATTGCATTTCAGCTTTTGGCATTTAATTACAGAGGAGGTATTAAAAACATTGCCTTGGCATTATCAGTCTGTCTGATTTGAATCAAAGTAGTCCTATTTGCAGTTAGAGCATGTTGGAAAGGAAAGAGGAGATAAATCTGAGTTCAGGATATCTGATCCTGCCATTAAATGTGCTTAACTGATGCAGTCATCTTTAAGCATGATCTTACTTCTCATGGTTTTTGTCTTGAGGTTTATTTTTCAAACGCTAAAGCTATTCCAGATGCTGTAAGTGTCCCACAGACAAAGCAGTGATTCAAATTGACCCAAATTCAGATTATTGATTTAAGGGGTCAATAGCAGTATAAAAATACATAACATCTCTAATGTGTGAACTGACATCTGAAGTCTTTGAGTTATATTATTTTGGTGATGGGCAAACTATTTAGCATGGTTTGAATTCAAAGCCCGTCAAATTTTAAGCTCAGGTAGATAGAAGTGTTTGTAAATATTAGCTTTAGAAAGAAATCAGAAGGGATTATTTATCAGATTTTGTTACAAGGATTTGGACTGTAACAACTGGCACGTGTCCAAGAATCTCATTTTTGCAAATGTCACTGTGTTGTTTCTGAATAGGAGAAATTATGATTCATCTGGCAACCATAGGATGGATGATGTGTATTTTGTATTCAAACAGTAATAATTATATTTGAAAGAATCACTGAAAGTTGTGTATTAGCATCTGAACCCTAATTGTAATATCAATTCATGGAAACATCAAAAAAGTTTTGTTTTTTTTTTTATATAAAGTTTAACTTTTGAAATCTTAATCTTACCTTTTACTTTTAACGAAGCTGTGGCCTTCTAAAAGCAGGCTTTCATCATGCAAATGACTGGTGCTATCTGCACTGCACTGTAACAATGCCAGGAGTTTTGAATCCTAAAATACAAAGTAGGAGATGACTTGAATCAGTACTGGCATTTGGAAAACTTGCTTTGTATATGCTTTGCTGGTGTTGAGCTGTTGTGACAGGCAAGAAGTAGTATTACTAATAGTTGTGCCATCAATATTTGGTATTCTTCTGTTGAGTACATTAGTGCAGAGCATCTCTTCAGCTTGTGTAAACTTTTGTAGCAACCTCTAGCGTTAGTGTAATAAAAATTGTGACCACTGGCAACAAATACGGAGTACAAAACACTGCAAGTTGGTGCAAAGCTTTTCTGTTGGAATACGGGAGAATACCTGGAAGCGAAGATTTGCTTGTGTGAATAGCACAGAATTGGCTCTATACTGCTGCCTAGACTTGAAAATAAAGCATTCTCATATTTGTTGCATCAAAGGTGCAGTGCTTATTCAGTTCTTTTATTAGAAACTAAAGGAAAGCTAAATTAACTCTGCATTAGAGCTTTTTAATCTAGTTTTAATTAACTTTTGAGGGTCATTAAACACCTAGCGTAGTTTTTTGGGTATGTGGCAGTTGTTTATTTGTCAAGTGCAGTAGAATGGCAAAACATTAAGTAGTCCAGGTAGGTGTTGTAACTTCGATAGGTGCAGAAAGAAGTGTATTAAATTCATTTTAAGGAAGGGGTTTGTAAAGTACTTGTTGCACCCCAAAATGGAAATTTTGCATTAGAGATGTTATACTGAACTTATACTTTACTCTTTGACTGCAGTTATAACAAAATCTTTAAATAAATCCTTTCAGTAAATGTGTGTTTGTGTAACACAGTTTTATTCTTCAATTCTTTGGCCACGTTGTAGCTTGGGAGCAGGGGGAACGTTTTTAGAAAATGATGAATATTTCCTGAGTCCAAATGAGATGTTGGGAATGTATAGAAAAGACAGACTAAATCTCTTCTGTTTCCAGCATACTGTCGACTGTACTGAGTAATAAATTCTTCAGTCAACAGTAATTCTACGAATGCTGGGAACAGAAATGTTGAAGTCTTGTACTGAGTGTAAAGAAGCTGAGAGTTGTAAGTGAACTGAAAGGACCATGATTCATTAAATCTGAGTGAAGTAGAGGTCCACAGGTGAGAACAATATCCTCTTGTCATGTGCCCTTTCAGCACAGCATAGTCATTCATCACTCTGCTCATAGCTCCTAACACACTGGTTACAGCAATGTTTTCCTTCAGGGCATCTTTTTTTTTTCTTTTTTTTTTTTTTCTTTTTTTTCTTTTTTTTCCTTTCCCAAACCAAAAATAGCAATATAACTTTTCTTAGGTATTTACTCCTACTTTTCTTGTTGAATTTTTCATAAATCTTTTCTGTCAAGTCAATTAGAAAGCATTACTGAAATAACTCATTATAGGCTTCAGTAAAGTTAATGTTGTTAAATTGTGAACAACTGCACGTTGTTTTTCTTAAAATTTTCCTTTTGGTTGGCAGAGCAGCATGGATGGGCCACTGGGGCTAGAGAAAGAACAGAACTGAAATGGTGTTGGTGATTTTCTAACTTAGCACTTGTTCAGCGTTTACTTACTACACTGCTAGTGCAGCGAGCCAGCATGAGTGCATTGTGTATTTTACGTATTGTTAATTACACTTCTCCTATTTTCTTTCTCTTCATACATTAAAAACAAAACAACGACATGTTTTTCTGTCTCTTGTTGAAGTGAAAGATTTTCTTAAAGCAAGATTTATTGTAGTTTTACAGGCACAAGGGGAATGGTGCTTCCCAGATTTGCTGGCAAAATTTTTCCAAGTACACAGTTCACTGGCTTGTGTGACCTATTAGAAATAAACCACGACTCTTCTTGAAGATTGTCTTTTAATTAGCTTTAAAAAGGAATCCCATTGACTTCTTCTGCATGAGTACTACTCTATTAGCTCATTACTGTGATTTAAAAGCAGCTAATCATGATCATAGCTAAATAATTGCATTCAGGTATTTCAGCACATTTTACTTCCCATATTAGTTTCCAGATAGGGACCTCTCACTTGTCTCTCTTTCTAAGCTTTTTAAATATGAGGCGGTAGTAACCTAAATGTCTTCCTCTCTATAAAACAGAAGTAAAATCAATATTGTCATCCATAAAGAATATAAGTGTATCAGCACTGAGAATGAGGTAATGAGTGTGAAATTTGTTCTTGTCTCTTTCTGAATGAGAACATAATACTTTTCTGTAGCAATTGATATATTGGGATTTCTGAAATGAAAGCCAAGAAACGAAATGATTTGTTAGTATTGAGTGCTAGTTTCTCATGTTCCCAAGTCTCTGTGTTGCAGAATGGCAAACCAAGGCAAATCTCTTGTTTTCATATTACAGACCGTAGATAAGTCAACATCAATTCCAAAGCAGAGCTGACAATGTTTTTATTTTCAATGTGACTACTACTACACGTTCAATAACAAATTAGCATGGTTGCCAAAGAAACATGGTAGTTGAGCAAGGAGTTGTTTGCTGGCCAGTAGAAAAGTGTGAATTTGCAAAGAAGTTTTGGTGCTATGGGAGGAAGTTGGTCTTTCTCAGGTAAGCTGGACAGCAGGATAAAGGATGCTGTCTGGGGCATGGAAGCCTTACTCGTACAGCTCCCTGCCCTGCTGCTTCTGCCTTCCATGCGCTGGGCCAGGGGCTCCTGAGCACAGCAATGCTGAGCTGGTGGAGCCTGCAGGGTTTCTGAGAGTAATTGCTGTGAGAGTTTTACTTCTTTTGAGATCTAGAAGGGTGGAAATTCAGTGCTGGTTACTTCAGGTTAATAAACCTCTCCTTATTCCAAGTTCCCCGATGTACCTAGAGATAGCATTTTTAGATGGGTACTGAGTGCTGGTGTTGACATATTTTAGGTGCGTAATTCTTTGATAGGAGATGTGATAGTGATTTCAAATATACTCTCTCAAGTCTCTTTTGTATTCACTGTAATTTTAGTATGGGAACTTTTCCAGCATATGAAGGGGAAAACTTAGAAGGCCTGACCTGGAAAAACCCAAACCTTTGCAGACTGTGATTGGGGTCATTTAATATTAAAACTGTAACATTTCATATTAATTTATAGAATGATTTTTTGCTCCATATGTTTAAGACTATGCTCCTGAAAAGCTGCACCTGTGTGAATACAGTATTTCCTTAGCTGTTTAAGAAGGTTCTTAAATCTTAAGCAAACCACTGATAGGTTGCAAATGTCTCTGGATGATTTTCAATTTAGGAAGAAATAATAGTTGTTGTAACTGGGAGATTTATCCTACTGCTGTGCTGGGTTTTTGTACCAGTTTTATGGATGACAAAGCGATAGCGAAGGTTTATAATTGCCTCATCTCCTGCATTGCTGGAGCTGCTCTGCACTTGCAGCCCAGGAATGTAAGCAGTGGGAGTGGGGCAAGCTTCACTTCTCACACTCCAGCCTTCTAAATCCTGATTTATGTTGTTGACTCTGTGCTCAGAATGTCCTGCTAAAACACAAAAAGAACAGGCCGGGTTTGTATATGGATGAGAAAGACACTGCTTGCTATCATCAGATGCAAATTCTCCCTTCAGTTCAAGCGGTTAGTGTGATGACTTCAGGTAACGGATGAGTGGCTTAGATTCCCTAGTGGTCAGTTTTTCTAACAAGCTTCCAGCGAGATTGATCATTGTTTTTCCCTTTCTAAAAGTGTGATCTGACAGCACTCTTGAAAAAGTGGTACTGGAGGGTGAAGGGATTCAAGTATTCCTCTGCATGTGCTCAGGGTGTTGGAGGACTTGGCGTAACTAGTGTGACAAACAGCAAGGGAACAGCAGGTATTGAAACTCAGACTTCCATATTTATTTCACTAAAATCTTAGTGAGTAGAAGCAGAATGGTTTGCTGTGCTTGCATGTGAGTTCTCACTGTAAAAGAGGAAGCACATGAGTTCCTCAGATTTTCATTTGGGATATATGCTGCAGTGTGTTTTCACAGTGGTTTATGTAGGGCTATTTTTCAAAACACCAAATCATAATGCCGTAGAATATGCCACATGTTTTTCACACTGTTGTTGCTGTAGTACCAACATGCATGGCTTCCATTGGTAGCGTAAGCATTTTTGTATGGTCAAAGTTTTAACATGTTTTCATTTTGTGAACATAACTCCTTTACCCCTTGTCACATCAGGAGGATGATATTGTCTTGAAAATTGTTCAATATTTTTTTAAGAATGAAGGCAATTGTTTATGAAATTTGGATAAATCATGCCTAGCATATTGAATTAATAGTGCTTCTTTTTAAGATAATATTCAGTTTTAACGCCTTCCTTTTCATTGTAGCTTTTTAAAAAACATTGCTAGCTTATTAAAACTTTGTCTAAGTCCTCAAATATTTATATTGTGTACACCTTTTCAGAACAAGTTGAAATTAAACTATAATTTCTTACTACCTTACATCATTATTAATATTTATGTCTCTCTCTACAATCCCAGTAGGATTTTTGGTCTGCCCTTCACTGGCATATATGAGGGCTGCTCCAAAAGTAATGCCTCCTACTTTATTATGTTGGCCCACAGAAACAGAGCTGCTGCTATGTTGGCACAATAGTGGTAGAGGTTGAATGTTGCCACCAGTACTCCGTTCCATTGCATAGCCATGTAACTGTTGGCAAAAAGGTGTCTGGTATGGAAGTGTATGTGAAGCAAAAATGGGGGATTGAATTGCTTCATGGGGAAAAAATGGCACCCATTGACAAGAATGTTTCTTAGCAGAATTTTTCTTCTATCAAATGTTGTTACTGTGCTTTTTGTATTTGGTTTAGTTTCCATGGAAATAAATAGGAGGCATTACTTTCCAAGAGACACGCGTACAAAGGCGCTATGAATGTACTGCCTTTTGCTGGTAGATAATAATTAAAAAGGTGCCTCCGAGTATTTCTGGAGTTGAATTTCAAGAGATTTTCTTAATTTTAGCATGAACTTTTCTATTTTTGGATGAGCTGTACATCCTTGTTCTGCTCACAGCACTTAAGAATGTGGTCTGCTAAGAACAGATGGTGTCATTTAAGTTTTATACTGATTCTACTTAAACTTTTAAATGAAGTCCTTATGCTTTTAAATGTTTAGTTAAGACTTACTGATTGTTAGCAAATTGAGAAAAGTTGCTCACAACTGATTACCTGTTTAGAGACTGAAAGGGGTAATTGTCTCAATTTTTAAAACTTTGTAGTCATTAACATCATTAGTGGATTCCTGTCACCTTCCAAAGGAAACAGTGAAGTTGGTTCATAAACTTGGGATCGTAGGTAGATTTAGGCTTCACTAAAAGGCAGGAAGTGGTAAAACATGCATGTGGTTTTCTTTAGTTAGGAAATTAACTCTGATTCTCTATCAGCAGAGCTGATACAAATAAGGAATCACCAGTTATGTGTTCTATTGTGACACTGTCAAGGCAGATTATTTGAAAGTTCAGTAATGATATGTTTTTCTCAGCTGTTTCATTCCCTTTGTGCAGCTACAGAAGCTTTTGTTTGTGTAAACTGCCTTGCACATATTGCCAGGGTTTTGAAGTTACTGGAGAATATTTTTTGTGGTTTACACTCAGTATTTGCTCAACTACTGAATAATTGAATATAATTCAGCTAGTTTAACTTTTATTTAAATATATATATATATAAATATATTTAAAAACTAAAAAAGAAAAAACAGACACAAAATCCACAAACTGGAGAAATACAAAGTATGGAATCCTGGGTGAAAAATTCCTTTGATTTTTTTTGCACTCAGATTTGCCCAAGAACAAATAAGCACGGTATAATCCTCCATAGTATCTACGCATTCCCCAAAGCAATGCAGCATACACCCTATTTTTTTTCTCTGGGAGTTTGCTGGTAGTAAATCTTGTAAGGAAAAGAAATAGAGAAGTGCTTGCCAGCAGTAGCTCTTGTTCTTCTGATACAGTAAGAATGTTTGGGTGTTTTTTTGGTGGTTTTTATTTTTGTTTTGTTTTGTTTTTCCCCACAAATATAGCCGTCGCAATCACATTATCATTTGCTTCCCATGCCAGGCTTGACAGAAGCAAGGCTACTTTATGTCTTCCGTACTGTGCTTCCCTGGAAAGCCAGCTGACAGACTGGGGCTTGAACAAACTGGGGCTGCTGAGAGCTCACAGGATCGTTTTTGCTTTTGGGGCTGTAGTTGCTGTCAGGGGAGAAAGGACAGTATATCTAACTGCACCAAAGAGATCAGGTGCTCGATCCCTCCTTATGAATTTCATCCCTCATTATGAATTTGTATTTCAGCTTCTTTCTTAGCTCACAGAACTACAGAGGAGTGTAGGGATAGCCTAGGAATCTCCTTGGTCGATGAGATCTATCTGTCAGCCCAGCTCTCTTTGCCCCTACTGCAAGGCTGCTGCTCAAAAGCCTTCAACTGCAGTGCGTGTGTGTCACTGCTTGGCTATCACAGCTGGCGAGGAATGCTGCTAGCAGTTCAGTTTTGTGGAGCTTTTTGTTTGCTTTTTTTCCCCTCCACTGCTCATTATGATTTTGATAATCCCAGATTTGGATGAAAAAGGCCTTGGCAACAACCATTCAGTTACACTGTCACTGAGTGGGAACGAGTATGTCTTGATTGTAGAATGATAAATCCTTGGAGTTGGAAGGGGCCCTCAAAGGTCACCTAGTCCTACTCCCCCGCAGTGAACACGGGCACACTCAGCTCAGTCTGGATGCCCAGGGCTTGATCCTGCCCTGCCTTGAAAGTGTACAGAGACAGGGATGCGTTACCTGAGAAGCTTCCAAATTTATCCGCTGCTTCGCAAAATCTTCACAAGCCTGGAAAATTTGGATATCTAATAATAAGTATTGAGTTTATTTCAGCAAGAGGTAGAAATATTATTTCAGGTAGCAGAATATGAACCACTGCACTGCCATTAGCACTGTGTGATTTTTCCTAATAAATGGTCTTCAGTTACTTGGGTGTAAGTTTCCCAGCAGTACGGGGAGTGCTTGTGTTCAGTTCAGCCTCATGGGAGCTGGAGGCTCTGCTGCCTACCTGGAGATGGTTCCACTTCAGGAGATGCAGATACAGTGAAACCTCTGTGGAGCCGAGTGCTCAATGTGTTTGTATAGATAGAAATTGGGCTCTTTTTGAAATAACTGAATAAACTTGATCAGGTTCAGGCAGCTAATGAATGGACACTAAAAACTGGGGTAGAAATATTGATTCAATCACTAATGAGAAAAAAATGAATAATTAATTTAGTTTTCTATTAATGTGCAAATTAAAAGCAGATGTTGTAGATGAATGCATGAATTAATATTGTTTTTGTTGTCAGAATTTATGTTGATGGAAAATGGAGGAAAAGTATCCTTACAGAAATATTTTGTAGTGGTTGTTAACACCTTATATTCTTTCTAATGTTTTACTGTTTCATGCACTGTAGTAGAAATGTGTAAGCTGTTAACAGCAGGATGAACATTCAGCAAGTTGAACAACCACCTGTTCCCATAACAAAATCATTATTTAAATTCCCTCTGCATTTCACAGGTTTGAACACTGACAGGAATTCAGATTTACAATGCAAGACATCACACGCAAAGCTTTCGATGCCATGCTCTGTTTCTTGCATGCCATATGTATTCAGTTTGGCTGTAAGTGGGATTTACTGTAAAATGAAGAATCCAAAGCAGCATGCAGCAGGGCTGGGTGGCAAAAGGAGCAGATAGTAGCAGTCCTGCCAGAGTCATCAGTACTTAAGTGGGAGGAAATATCCCCTTGTGCTGTGGTCCAGGAGAGCATTTCTAGGAACAAGAAAGCTATTCTAGGAACATGAAGTTGTGCTAAGGCTGAGTCCTGCCCACTGGAATCAGCTCTTGAGTTTTGCAGTTAATGCTGATTATCTTTCCAAAATGAGGTGTTTGCTCTAAAGTGGATACAGCCTGTAAGTAAGTAGTTTTAACTTTACAAAGCAGGAAATGCATAAGTACCAGAATAAAATTGAAATATTAGACTGATTAAAATGAAAACAAACAACCCTGAACTGATTCAAAATATTTGTTTGATGTAAAAGTTATTTAAAGCTTCAAAGCACTGGGGTTAACAAGATTCTTTGTCAGTAGTCTCTTGAATACAACTGTGGTTTAATGCCATTTGGGATGCATTGCCATCTGCACAGCGGGCTGCCACTCTTTCAAGGGTTTAGCTACTTGGGACTTCTGTGAATGGGGCTGTTGAGCATTATATATATTTAGCAGCTCCAAATTTGCTTGTTTTATGAGAAAGGATATATTTTCCATACGATTTAAAAAAATATTTTTCATATTAATTTCTGTACATTGAGAGCTATAAACTGACCGTCATCTTCTGTTAGTTTATATATATTCCTATGGTTTGAGAGTGGTGTCAATGGCTGTTCAGTGACAGCTCAGCCTGCTGTGTCTTGCTGTTTAACTTGTTATTAAATTGGCAGAAGCAGACTCAAAAATGAAAGTAGGCAATGAGTAAATAATTAGTTGCGTGTTGCCATGAATAGCCAGGTAGAGACATGAATAGTTAATGTTGTGGTTAAGCTATAGCTAATAGAATAACACGGTGTGTGCAGAAGAATTCTGTGATTATTAAAGCACGCTGTGAAAACTTTGTTTTTTAACCTTCTTTCAGGCCTTAGCATATAGGTAAGGAGAAGGCATCTGGCTCTGGCTGGCTGAAGAGTGCATCAGTGAGCTGAGAGTGTCATTTTTCTCTTTCTGAGCACAAAGTGCCATTACTGTGGTTTTGGTCAAGCAGCTTCTTTCTACAGAGCTTTCACATCATGGCTCTGGCGGCTTCTAATCCTGGTATTGGAATTAAGCATTTTTCAGCAATAGTCCCAGGATGCTCTAGATTGCAGCTTTTGCCGCCAATCCATCTTTCATGGAGAAAACGTGCACTTAGAAGGAATGTGGCCTGTATGTATTTTATTTCAGGCTGACTGGACTTGGGGAATATTTAGAGATAACAAAATTAGATCTCATTGTGGGTAGGGTAAACATGTGTCTGATTTACTAATCCACAGGAGTGCTAGGATTTGTCAGACCAAAAGCATGTAGAAATTGGATTTGTCAGATGAGCATGATTCTTCTTTCCTGACGGGTGAGAGTGGGTGCAGGGAGGTGATCCACCAATCATCATGGATGTTAGCATGCAAGCAGATTTTCTTCTCTTTCCTGTTTTTAATAAGAACTGCTCAGTGATTTTAGGATTGCCACACTAAATGCTGATGTCTTGCATTTGCACATTTGTTTTCTAAGATAGGTGTGAGCTGCTGGTTCATTGCTTTCTGTCTTCCTCCTGCCAACTCTCTGTGCAGTCCCAGTTAGCTCTTTGGATGGAATGTTGCTGTTGCTCATCACATCTTCCTGCTGGGCTCTCTGCCTGAGAAGTGAGTTTAACTTCACTGTCAGAGATATCTTATCCTTCCCTGAAGAACGTGTTTTCTCTCACGCTCACATTCCCTAACCAGCTGAGGAAACTGCTGTATGTGTTCTTCTAGGCTGCTGTCTCTAGCAGTTGCCTTTGTGTAAAACTGTGATCTCATCAGCGGAGATGAACATATTAGGAGGCTGATACTGGTGTGGTATGGCTGAGCCTCATGCATCCTTGACTGTTCTTTGTCCCGAGCTTCAGTTAATATGGGACAAGGCAGAAATAGTTGAGAAAAACTTCATCCCAAAAGGAGTAAGAATGGGATTAAGTGAAAAAACAACAGACAAGCTCTGAAATCCTGGGAATCCTGGCAAACTGTTGATTGATTTACTTTGTATGTTTCTAAAACATGTAGCTGAGATTAATGCTGAGATTAAAAGAATTTTTAAGAGATGTAATTTAGGGTTTGTGATCTTTATAATGTTGATACACGGTAATCTGTAAGAATCTAAACTGTGTACACTTGAATCACAGGTAATCCTGTAGTTTGTGACTCTTCATTCTTGAGCTACTTTCTCATAAGTTTCAGAGGAACTACAAAAATCTTGGTTTTGTTTAGTTGTATTGCTTTTATTAAGATGGTATTTAGAAACTCCAATGAAGTATGGAGTACTGTATGTATTCCATAAAGATATGGTTTGTGTGTCAAGGAAACAATTTAGGAAACAAGTCCGAAATTCTGCCATAAAGCCTCACACCAGCAGCTTCAGTGAGAAGGTTGTTGTGCCTTTTGGCTTTAGCCTTTGATCCCGAATTCATCCTGTGAATTAAGTGGTAGCAGGTGATTTTTCAAGCTGCAGACCTTCAATTCAAAGCACTCCTCTTTTAGATGGAACCCTTGAAAAATGGGGCTGGTAGAAGTACTTAGCAACAGTGCTTTGGCTAAGTTGTGCTAGACAGTTTGCTCTCGTGGTGCTAGACCAGCCCTCTTTCTGGCCTTCCAGGAAATTCAGTTGTACTCTTATAGGAGATTCTGCCTGTATTCTTCTTTACAGCCGTTTTTCTTGCATAAAATGACTAAAATAATTTTTTCAATTTTCGAATGTTTAACTTTACATTAGTGATTGCTCACACTATGTGGATTCACAATAATAAGAAACATGGCTCATCTAACTCAGTGTTTTTCTAGCTTTTTCTTGAAAGCAGAAGTTTCTCTGTTAACAGCTTGTGTGATTTCTTCTTCTTCTGTCAGTAACAGCTCAGTTCCTCCAGAATGAAACACCAATGCAATTATGGGCTACAGATACAAATGCCCCTTGCCTGGGGAAAAACAGGCTTCATCCATCAATTAAAGGCATTTAACAGTTCCCAAGGTAATTTAAACATTTGCAGGCAGTAACGACACCTAATTCTCACTCTTCTAGTCTGAAGGAGCAGTGGTACTGCTCACCCCATAAGTCTCTTCACATCTCTTCAGGTGGTCGTGCCCCATAATGCTGACCTAGGCAGTTGCAGTGCTATGCCAAGAGGTATTCAGTTATAGTTAAGCTGTGCTTTGTTGGAACTAGCTTGTCTTCATTATCCGTAACACATTCATACTTGCACTTGCTGTAATAATAAAACACTTCATATTAATCCTTTCCAGCTAATGGAAACCAACCATAGAAATAGCTCCAAGTTTTATATCTTACATGGCATGATACAGCTAATACAAAAATGTGTATGCTGCTAAGGTGTAAGTGTTGATTGAAACCATTTGTAACAGTGGAACAATAGTTTTTATATGTTGATTTATATCCATTAAGTTAAAATATCTGATTTAGTAAAATAAAAAAAACTACTGCAATGTGTTAAAAGTATGAAAATAACACAAAAAGTACCCTATATTCATAACCTACAAGTGTTATGCTTCTTTCTTTTTGTTTATTTAATGCAGATATGCTTTTAATAAATGATGAAGAGTAAAATGCCAGGATGTTTCCTTAGGTTTGCTTTGATGTAGATCATTGTTTCAAAAGCCATCTTGAATTCTTATTTTTAAAGCTCTTAAATTCACTGTGTGTGACTTTCAACTCAGCTGTAGTGCTCTGCTGCCTTGCTACCTCCTTAATCTCTCCTCTATTTATAGTTGAGTTTATATCGTTTGGAACTGGTAATGTAGAATTATTGAAAAAATTATTTTTCATGTACTTTTTTTTGTTAATGTAAAGCCTGAACTGATGATGGTTGAAGATTTCCCTGGAAAATTAACCCACAATCATACAGACAGTCTGAACTTTCTTATTTTCAAGTTGATGTGGTTTGTGCTTGCAGTGCTCTTTGGAACTATGCAAGCATCAGTCGGCATCACCAGTGTGCACGAATATCAGCCAAGAGATCATACTGGTTATGCCAATGCTTAACAAGAGTCTTGAGAAGTGTCCAGATCTCTGCTTCGTTTGCTAGAAGTTTAAGACAGTAGTGAGGTGATGAAATCTATTCAGTGTTATTACATACCTTGCACAGTTGGTGCTATTATGTCTCCTGTATAGGCAAGTCTTTTGGTTTCACATCTGAGTCTTCTCTTGGCAAAAGATGATTCTGCGTGATGAATTAGTTGATGTGGGAACGTGAACAAAAATTAAGCTAGATTTCCAAAGAAATATAATGCTGTAATGTCTAGTTTACATTCAGATATTACTGTTGTGTAGACAAGACTTCTTTTTTTAAAGAGATGTGCTAAGTACAACATTTCTTTTGAAGATCATAAACTTTTTTTTTTTTTTTAAGTATTAATATGGGTGTGGTAATTCTAATATTTTATATACAAAGAAAGTCAAGAGAGGGTATGGACCTTCACTAAATCATGTAGTGGATTGTTCTGACCAATGCACTCAGAAATCTGACGTCATGCCAGACGCCATGCAATTTGGGAGTGGGTACCCTTCAGTCTGTTAGCTGGAAAAAGTTCCATTTCCTGCATTGGCTAACTGACCATCATCATTAACCTTGATATCTGAGTGAGCAAGTGTTGGCTGGAACAATACCATCAGGCAGTCAACAGCGCTGACCTGACTGCTCCGTGACAGGCTTGATAGGTTAGCACTGTCAGGTGGCCAACCCTCAGAAAGCAGACCTGTGGTTCTGAGGAGGAAGACGTTGCTTTTCCTCCATTTAAGAGCTCTTTTAATAACTTTGGACTCCTAAGAGATGTTTGTTTGCAGAGGGGATGACTAGTTCATATTGACAATAATGAACAGAATGTCTTTATTTCTTTTCCTTTTGTTACATGTTCTTCGACTAAAGAGGTTAACTGAAAGCCTCCCATCTTGAAGGGCTTAAATGAATTTCACAAAGATCTGAGGTGGAAGAAACAATGATTTGAATCTGTGCATTTAATTAGTTAGGTTAAGTTTAATGGGAAGGATGATGGCTTGTAGATGTCTACAGTCTTTATATTAATCTGCTGAATCTGATTTGACCCCCTTAGAAAAATAAAGAAAAAACTGGTGCTGTCTTAGAGATATTTGTTGTAGTTTGGAGTATGAAGACATTGCAATAAAACATCTGGCATTCATTTCACTCCCTAAAGGAGTGGAGGGAAGAGACAAAAGCATTTGGCCAAAGGTTAATTTACTCCCCTTTGTATTGTATTGGGTTTAAAAGGCAAAGAAAAAAATGTTTTCTATAACTCAAGTTCATTTTGTATTCTTAAAGAAACTAAGATGCCTCTTCTTGTAGGTGCATTATTTGTCTTACTATTGTACTGAAAAAGATTTCTCAGTTTCGTGTATAACGTTATGCAAACGGGATTTTACATCTGGTGTAACTGTGTGCCAGTGTGAGCCAAGAAGAAGGTAACAGTAGTATGGGTAGTACTGTGTTTTTCTTCTGGATTTTTTGGTGAGATCCATCCAGGAGGCATTTCTGTGTTCAGTTTAACACCTGAATGTGTATTGTTCCAACATGGTGCTCAAGGACACTGTTAATCTTGGGCATCCAGATCTAAGATAGTGCACTGGGTCACGAGGTGGGAGGCAGAGGGCATGCTGCTGAGTTATAGGTGCAGGAGGAAGGGACGTGACTGTTCTAATGGGTGTCCCGACTGATTCATCTTTTAAAATGTAGAAAATCTTTGGGATTTCATTCCTTTTTCATCCTGAGGCATATTACCTCTTTTGAAACTGCAGTGAATTTCAGCCTTAGGTGTACAATAAAATTGCAGCTGGGCATAATTAAAATTATCACTGGCAGGGATTTCAGACCTAACCTTTTCATTCTGTGTAAAAATTGGATCAAGGATTTACTATAAACTATTCTGGGAGCCTAATTTCTCATTTTATTACTTTGATCAGTTTAACATTGATTTAATTTGCAATGACTGTTTTCTTTATTGCTAGATTGGAAGCTAAGTGTTGCCAAATTATCTTTATTTGAGTGTTAAATTGGAATTTTAGAGATGCTTGGCATTCCTTTGCAGGGAAGGTTTGTCACATGCCACTGTAAGTTGTTAACAGATAGCTTATTTTAAGAACTGATGGGCCTGTTGCCTTGCCCTGCGTGATTATTCCTGTGCCCCCTTAACTGCTGTGTATTGATTCCAATTAATGTGACTGACATCCATGGCTGGGGGTGAAGTTAATCAACTAGAGGAGCCCCTGTTGTGAATTCATTTCCTCCTCCAAGCTTGTACTGCTCAGCTGAGCATTTAAAGAGACTACAGCAGATACTGCACAGACAGGTCCAGATTGTACAGCAAGTCTGAGCCTGGTGCTCAGAAACAAAAATAGCTGTATCAAAGCTGCACTGGCCAAGCAAGGTGATGCACTTTTGAAAGGTCAAGCAAACCGCCTTTCCATTCTGCTTTGATTATTGATTGCTGGAAAAGGTCATCAGGCTTGGTCAAATTTAATCAAATACGTATTTCAACTAAGAATTACTCAGAATGAAACAATGGGAGATTTTGGTGTTGGCGGTGGTATTCATTTTTCTATTTGAGGCTTGGAGAAGTTTCATAGGTAATTATTTTTGGGGTAGTATCGTAGAATCATAGAATGGCCTGGGTTGAAAAGGACCACAGTGATCATCAAGTTCCAACCCCCCCTGCTATGTGCAGGGTCACCAACCAGCAGAACAGGCTGCCCAGAGCCACATCCAGCCTGGCCTCGAATGCCTGCAGGGATGGGGCATCCACAGCCTCGTTGGGCAACCTGTTCCAGTGTGTCACCACCCTCTGTGTGAAAAACTAGAAACGTAGATGTTTCAAAAGTGGAGACTTTCCTAGCTTCTTATTATTTGAGATGGACAAAGCATTTACGTTTGTAAGCTGTAGTTGGTGACTGTAGTTGAAGTGACTGAATATGATGCTGAGTACAAACCGGTTCCTGCTGGGAGCAGTTACGTGTCAGCGTGTGTTTGACTTAGCTGAAGAATCAGTTGTCCCTGCTTAGATCGCTATGTTTGGCTGTAGTTTTAGCTATGAAAATTAGCAACCATAGACTAAAATGTCTACAACGTTGACTTAAGATAGAAATAGGAGAGGAGCTGGAGTAATAATAGTGAATTGATAACTATCTTGATTTCCCACTTCAGCAATTTGTAGCTGTTGTGAGCTGCCATCTGGCTTTATAGATGTTTACCTCATGCCAAATTACCGTGACTTGTCCAGTTTTGTACTGAAAGTTTGTAATCGTGACAAGCAGTAAATACAGAGAAAACACTACTGAGCCCCCAGATAAGGTTGCTGCTCCTCTCTGGAGGATAAAATTGCTGGGCTTTCACGGTTTCCTGTTTAACTGTTCACAAAGTGAAGCTCCTTGTATAAATTAGCATCTGCAGTGTTTTTCTATCTGCATAATTTTAGTGTCCTCATGTAGGAGTGATGATCACTGGTACGGGATTGATCTGTCAATGAAAATGACTGTTTACACTCCCAAAAAATGGCTGTTTTCAAGTGGCCTTCCTTTACCTTACTTGATCACTTTCATAAATCCTGAGTTGAGTGGCACTGTGTGGAACAGCAAACCAGGATGTTACATCACTGTGGTTTAATGTTTTAATTTGCCATGTCTGCTTTGCTTTCGCCTTTCCATCACATCATGACATCCACAACAGCGACAAGAACAGTAGATTTACTTGGGATTATTTTACTTCTTCACCAAACTGGGTATAACAGGGACCCAGTGAAGTCCTGTGCAAGTATCACCCAGACTTCTTTATGCACTGTCTCCAAACTGAGTCTCGCTAACCAGTTCCTCATCCTGTCTTCTGTATGCTTACAAAGTTGCTGTAAAATGAAAGATTTATTACCTACACCTCCTTCTGTCTCTAACTTCCAGCTGCAAAATAAGGGCTATTGAAATTGTCACTTGTTTTCCCATGACCTGCTAAAATTCAGGGTGAATTGTTTATTCTGTTTAAGTGCAATCTCACATAAATTGTAAATTTTCTTATTTCCAGTTTAGAACTGGAATTCAATTGAATGAAGATTTTGTCTTGAAATCAGATTTTTGCCTAACCTTTAATGGTTGTTGCCTCAGCATTTATGAATTACGTGTGCTGTTGGGATATAGAAAGCTTTTCTATTCCTGAATGTCAAATTCTATGTATGGATAGCAGAATGTAGAGCCTTCCCTTTCCCTAGGGAAATTTGGATATTGTATTCTTGGTTAGTACAAACTTAAGAGAATATGTATTTCTCAGAGAATAGTGTGTACACATTTTTCATTTCTCCCTATATCTTTGCACACTTATTTACTGGCTATATTTAAAGTGATACTGTATTTTATAAAAACTCTAGAGTCTTCTGTCACTGTTGCATTCCTAACATTACTTTTGTAATTAATTACTAGGAAATTGAATTACTAAAATAAGTAATTTGTGCACGTATCTCCAAATTAGCAAGCCTTAATTTGTCGGACAAGTTTTCATGTTGAGTATATGCCTGCTCTGTTTTAAAGGCAGTTTATTGCTCGGTACAAACACATTGTATTGCATTGGAACCTTCAGCTTAATGGTTACTCCCTGCTAAACAGTGCATGTGACAAGAATTGTCACAGCGAAGACTTGCTATTTGGTTTCAGAGGTTTCAATGTTTCCTAAACAGAAGGATAAAGAGACCTTTATTATTGTTGTTTCATGTGGCTCAGGTTGGCTTTTTTCCTACTCGTGTTTGCTATGTTATCAGCACCTACAGCAGATGATGTAACGTTGTCACAGTGGCATTGGATACTGACTTAGAGAGACTGTTCTTGAGGTATCTGACTTACAGAAAGAGTATTTTCTATTTTTTGATGAATGGCTTCAGATTTCGTCTGGTTTCCCATAGTTACTGGAACCAGTGGTGCAGTAAGCAAAACAGCAAGGGTTGTGACTTGTGTTATTTATAGGTCCAAAGCCTCATACTAAAGCTTTATATCAGAATATTTTACAGTGACTTTCAGAAATCAAACACGAAAGGTGGGATATTACAGGAGCCTAGCAATCTGTTCTCATATGCCTATAGCTAGAGGTGATTTTAAAAGAAGACTGAGGGGAGACTTGAGTCAAGTTGAGTGATGAATATCCTTTTTAAGAGGAATCAAAAAGCGTGGTAGATACTGTGAGAGTGTATGGTCTTATGAAGCCAAGTTGTGTTCCTTGGTTGTATAGAATATGTATATATATACAAGCAGAATCCATAGACCAGGAGTCTAAGATAAACTTACTGTGATCTGATTAGGAAAAAAATAATCAAATGCTAATCTTTCTTTTTCTGGTTCCTTTATTTCATCCTCTGTTTGAGTATAATAGTTGAAATGTGGCTTATTTTTAAAAAATTTCTGCTACTGTCAGGTGATCATGAGAAGCAGGAGTGAAGTATGGTACTGAAACTCAAGGCTCTTACATCCTCTTTGGTTCTCTGCTTTCTGGGAAGGGGCTTAAGGATCAGCTTTATTCCATAATCCTCCTTGTTCATACACGAGTGTCACGCAGAGTGCAAGGCATACATAGCAGAGCAGGGGAGAAATTGTTGCGGGTGGGGGGAGGTGACTTTCTACTTTCAGACTTACCTTTGTGCTCAATATTGGTCTTCTGGAACTGATCTGAAACCACAGAAAAGTGTGTTTTGATTACATCTGTTGGGAGTGTAAAGTTTATTTGGTGTGTTTCAGGCTATTGGATTGGAATGGGGACGGAATGGAATGTAATGGTTTCTACCTAAAATTTAAAGAAACGGGAACATTGTTACACTTAGGCAAATCATTTGTTAAAGTTATTAAGCTTCCTGAGACCATCTTATGTCTACATTTGGATAAAAATAAAACTTAAAATGATCGAAAGCATTGCTGCAATTATAGCAGATGGGCACTGTGCGTGATAGAAAGACTCCTTTTAGTTCATGTGCCTTTGATAACTTCTAATGCGGAGAGTCAACCCTGTGAAATAAATTGATCTTTCAAGCAATGATTTTAATAATGCAAATGAGAACTTTTTTGTTATGTAGAACAGTTCTTCCTGATCTCAGCTTTGATGATTAAATTCATTTTTCATGAATTCACAGTGCCTAAGGCTGCTGTGAAACCTCCCTTAGCTTCTCAGATTCTTTTTTTTTTTTGTCCTATGTGGGGAGAATTGTGTAAAGTCGTTCCATAATCAGAAAGGTAATTTGGGCCTTTTCTGACCCTTTTTTCGCCCCTTTTTCTGAAGAGGAAAGTTTCAATAGAGTTGGAAAATCTCCAACAAACTCTTATACCACTGGTTCATTCTGCTTTAACATAATGCAATCCTTCCACATCTTCTGTTTTTCCCTAATTAAGGGGTGGATGGAAGGGTGTTAGATTCCATTTCACAGAAGGATTTTATGCAACCACAGAAGACAGTGTGAAAAAACTGAACAAACTTTGCAGGCAATAATATTTTGAGAAGTTGACTGCATTCTAGCACAGCAGTGTATTCCTGCTGCATATTATAGAGAACTGCTGGAGGCACTTGTGATTTCGGTGATCTTGCTGTCTCTGTTAAGGATTGCCTAAAATAAACAACTTTTCTGTGGCTTGTTAACTAGGGCCATTCCCTGCTACACAGTGGAATTTGGGCTGTGCCAATCTCCCATTACTGAGCTGAGGTGGGGCTGCAGTATTGCTGCACTGCAGCTTTGGACCCATGCTTGTTTAAGGAGGAAACCTTCCAACTTGTGAAGTGTAGGCATATTAACAGACAGGTGCAAACGGGGAAAAAAATGTTGCTTTGAACTTTCTATAAAGATCTTTGTATGTGTAGCAATGTATAGCTGCAAGTGCAAGGGAAGTGGTTGGAAATTAGAGAAAGTAAGATTTTGTGAAGCTATGAAACATCAGGAAAGGGGATATTTGACAGCTTTAACAGATGCAATGCGTAGAAAAAGAGTTGAGGGGAAGGGAAAACAAGAGACAATGGGTATAATTTTAAGTTGCTTTTTCTTTAAAGGGATTGAGTAGTTTGTAGAGCTTAATTGGTGAATGCGAATATGTGTCTGAATGTCTTTTTGTTCTGCCAAAAATAAATTGTGGTAAGAAATGTTAGCTAGATCACCACTACTATCTTCCTGTGCAAAGCAGAAGCCTGTTAGTTGCATAACTGGATGTTTCTAGATGTAACTCTTCTATGTCTGTAGGCAACCAGAATATGTAAAACAAAAATCCCAGCTGGAAGCTAGAAGTGAGAAGCCTCAGCATAAACTTATTCCAGTGATTATGCTGAAGTCAAGTAGTTAAGTGAGTGAATATATGCTCATGGAAATCTTCCATTTCTGTGCAGGACTCTCTAGTGGTGTGGTACAGATTCACTCTCCTTTAACAGAATGTTCTCCTTGTCTGTGCTTCTAATCTTGCCTCAAAGCTCCAAGGGATCTTGTCATTGTGTACAAATACGTGGTGAGGTGGGGTAAAGCAGATGGAGTCAGACTCTTTGCAGTGGCTTCCTGTTGCTGAACAAGTGGGTACACACTGAATCACATGAAGATCCATTTGAACAAGGATGTTTCCACAAAGAATGCTGGATAACCAGCAGTGCAAAGAAGTGCCAGAGATCACCTTGGGGTGCTTGAAACAAGAGTGGGAATGGTTGCTGAGCAGTGTGCTGCGGCCAGGGGAAGGGACAGGAGCCTTGCAGCACCAGCTGCCCTGTGAATCTGCACAATAGTGAGCAGAATAAGAAGAGGGAGCACATGATGAGCACAACAGCAAATTATTGATTAAAATGGCTTCTGCAGGTGTTCGTTGGACATTTGTAAGAAAGAGCTTCAATATTTTCTTGGCACACAGACAGTGAAGTTGTTTTGCATTTGGGTGACCTTTATTGTCAGTGTGGCTGGCTGGCTGGTTGATAACTTGGCTGTGGAATGTGGTTTTTGGACAACCCAAGTTTAAAAACATACAGCTTTTGAAAACTACAATGCAAGAGGCTTGTAGCTCTGAGAGTTAGGAAGAGCTGAGTTCTGACTGAGAGTCTTTAATGGGACAGTACTACTTGAAATAATTAAAATAGGCCTAGTCTGTCTGCAGTACTCCTGTCTGCCATGTTGTGATGGGTATGTGTGGTGGTGAGTGCTGCTGGTTCATAACTGATGATCTGTTTGTGGTGTGGCAGAGCAAACGGTGCCATGAGCCACTGAGCACTGTGAGGGGGTGTGCCTGGGGTGCAGGGGTGCAGGTAGGAAAAGGTGGTGAAAACAAGGTTATATTCATTTTCATCTTTGTTAAAACAACAACAACAAAATGCACATATCTTACTGTTTCATAAAGTTTAGCTATATCATAAATTCTATGAATTTAATATCAAAACCAAACGAACAGATAAAAACTCAGTTTCCTTTCTCGTGCATTTTTTTTTCTGTAAAACGCAACTCCTGAGACTGGGCAGAAGTGTAACGCGTAGCACTTATGAGATAATTCATGGAGGTTTTGAAGTGTCTTGGCAGATTTTTTATTTCTTTACTTTTTTAATCTCACACCTTTGTGCAAAGCTCAGTACTTCAATGGAGACTTTGCCCATAGGGAAGAGAGAAGCAGTGGAGGTGCTCCACCAGCTGCACTACAGATGAAGAATGTGCTGAGAACTTAATCACAGTCATGTTCTACCCTAAACATTCATCTTCTGTCTCAAAGTGTGCAGGCATGACAGTGTTAAGAGAAAGGAGGCATGGCGTGGAGGGAGTGTGTATGCCTACCAGAACAGGCTGTGACTGCATGAGCAAGATCAAACAGCTCAGTTGTGAACTATTTTTTTCAGTTTAAATTATTTTGAAACTTGTAAATATTTGTACCATTCATCATCCGCATAGGTTCCAAAATTAAGCGTGCCTGAAACTTGGGTGTATTATTTTGGGATGGAAAACTAACATTCTTATTTAGATTAACTGCTGTTTTATTAAGCTAGCATACAGAGATGGTGGAGGTATACACAAACTAGAAGAAATGTCTATTTTGTTAAACGAAGCTGATGAGACATGATTACAGCTCGTCTATTTTTGTGATGCAAACTGGAAATTAATAGAAGCAGTGCGGGCCAAGGCAGGCTTATGTTTTGCTTGTTTTGATAGCCGTGTGGAAGGGGAATCTCTGTAAATCAGGTTCAAGATTTATTCAATGATGTCCTGTGAAAATGGTCCAAGTCAAGTCACTATTCCTTTCTGAACATGTAACATTTTTATCTGTTCCTTTATATGAAAGAATACTGTAGAAGCTTGTGTCAGTTGTTGAATGTAATGCAGTATATACTGTGTATTTTAAAAAAAAAAAAGTGTTCCTTGAACACTGCATCACATAACAGATAAAGTGACTTCCAGATAAGTAGAGTGGGCAAACTTTTTGACAGCAGCATGAGACGTTCCGTGGTATTTACAGCTAAAACAGGCTGCTAATATGCATCTGAGCTCAAGAGATATTAAACCATATATAGTTTTTGCTATTTCCAACAGATTGTTGAGATACCTGACACATTTTTTTGATGTTACATGTATTCAGAAGAGTTGAGCTTTACATAATTTGTGGTTAGTGTTAGTTATGTGAAAACATTAAAATGAGTGGCCTAGTTAGAAAACTACTTTGTCACATATGTAAAAAAGCAGGTTTGAATATTTCTGCTAGAAATGCATAAACTTCCTTGGTGGATGGCATTCTTTTCTTTATTTTTCTTTTGACTTGTTGTGCTGCAAGGCGCAGTGAGGTGATCTGTTGTCGTGGTGTGGCCATCGGTGGGACAAGAGCAGCTGGTGATAGCTCCCTGTCTGCAAACAGTGCCTGTCTGACCAGCAATGCCACAGCTCTGATGGGCTCTGGAGGAAGAGAGCAGGAGGACCAGGGCCCAGGCACTACGTGTCATCATGGGAGAAAGTGTTCCTTTTATCAGCCTTTGGTTAAAGGCTGCTGGCAAATCCCCAGTGTGGGAACGTGTTCACTGACATCTTTTTGAGGCTCAGCTATTCCTCGTATCTGCTAAGAGAAAGAATGATGCTGAGGCAGGCATTCAATCAGATTTTATACCTTGGAATTCAACATAAGGTGTTAAATGGACTTGGAGTGTGTTGGGCTATGAATGTGCACTCTTAATATGGCTGATGCAGTATGTGCTTTTTCTTCATGTGATTCTTTTGGAATGCCTGCACAAGTCCAGCTGGCTATGGTGAAAAACTTGTAGGATAATGTGTCGTATGGACAAAATATTTCTCTGCAGCAACCTTCTGCAAAACTGTGGGATCACTTTTGCTGGACCTTTTGGCTTACGTTGCAAAAAGATAAGCAACTGCAAATAGGGTTATCCTATTCAAATATTGGGCATTGTCCCTTATCTGCATTACTGTCAACATTATCTATACTTTCCTGTATTTTACGAACAAGGGTTAGTAGATCAGAAAGTTTTTAATATTTTCTTGCGAACTGCCTAATAGCATTCTGCTTGCAGCTCAAAAGATCTCTTTGGGTTTTGTCTTCCCAGAACCGACTTACCTTTTCTCTGTAGATATTTGCTTGCATGTCTTTATTAGGTGACATGGTCGGTCATGTGCTATTTCTAGGTTTTTATGTCTCTCTGCTACTTTCTAAATGCTAGCTTGGTTCTCCTTTCCTTTTCACCAGAGCAGTGAATCACAGAGGTGTAGATGTAGCTTTTAGTACAAAGATAAGAGTGTTCCATATTTTCCTTACTTCCAGGAAAACGGAAGCAAGTGCCTGTAGTCACTAGAGGAGACATTACTGGAGTAAACGGGGCTTTGCTCTTTTTTCTGGCAGGCTGTCTGTAAGAAGTGCATCCAGAGAACTGCTATTTGTCTTGTGTTGACCTTTCCTTTTGTACATCCATTTACAGTTTTTGGATGAGGGTTTGCTCAGATTAACTGCTGCTGAGGCCTTTGGTCCTCCCGTCTTTTACTCTGTGGAGCAAAGTCAGTCAGTTCACTCTTGAAGAACACCTGACTCCATCACAAAACGGTGCACTGGTGATGATGTAACTGTGACAGCAATCTGCTGCTGGTGGCTTGCAAATGCACAGAATGAGGCATGCGTGTTGCAAGGCAAGGAAACAAGGCAGATCTTCCAGATAGAGCAGTGCTGGGAAAAAAAATAGCTCCTTAGTGAAGTGGCACCCTGAATTGGGAATGGCTTTTAGCTGGAAGCCAACACAAAACAACGTAGTCACTACCATGCCTGCTGTTACAGTTTGTCTTTTAGCTGGACAAACTTTTTATTTGTTTTATGGGTTTCAGACTGTTCTTAATTTTTGTTTCCGCATCCTGAGAGGAAAGGAAAACTTTTTATAGTGAAAATAAGTGCTTGAAAGGAGAGAACAGACACATCATGCAAAACTGATCTTCAGAATTGTAACTGGAGTGGCTTTGAGTACTTTCGCATCCAAAAAGACTTTTCCTCTGTATTTAATTCTTTGTTATGTAAAGCCTGTACTGATTATTGCACCAAATGTAAGCCACCTGAGAATATTTTGGGCTGGATCTCTGTCTGGTGTTTCAAGATGCATTTGCTGTGCAAAGCTTCTGCAGATAATGGAGAGTAATTATAAAGGCACGGTGTAAAAGCTTTTTCAGTCAAACAGCCCCAGTCCTTTTGTAGTATCAGTATTACAGGAGACTTGTTCAATTTTAGCCACCACAAAAACTGAAGTACCAGAAAGTAGGAATTGCACAAGGTATTTTTGACAGAGAATGCCTTTGATTTACTGGCAGTGCTTTAAAACCAAACAGCAGTAATTGCAAGCCTTGAGGAAACCAGTTAATTCCTAATTGTTTACAAATGTGTCACATTTGGGAGCGGATGATGCTGAGGCTGGGACAATGTGATTTTTATCTGAGTGGCTGCTTAGGGAAGCAAATGGTAAGCAGAAGTCTGTAAGAGTGACCATGGAAGCTACCAGAGGGCTGCAGTGTATGCAAGTGGAGGAACTGCACGCTGACTGCTGCATGGTACAACATAAAGCTACTCTGTGGCATTTTAAAAAAAATTAAAAAAGGCTTAAACTTGTGTAGAGAACCAATCTGATCAAACCCTGGGGAAGTTTTTTTGCATCTCTTCAAGGCTGATGTGTGATATAGGGCAGAGAGGAACTGCAGCTCTCAGTGTGAGGGATGTGGGAGCCTCTTCACCTGCCCAATACCTCCTCTCCTCCATAGAGACATATTTCAGTCCTCCAAGGAGTCCTGTGTTAGGGGAAGAGATGGTGGCAGATGGATCATGCTGTAGATCCTGATCTTCTTCACCTGACTGAAGCTGCTTTGGTTAATATTTGGAGTCAAAGTTGTTTCATGTCCCAGCAGTGAACAGATGGAGGTTTGCTGAGGAAATAGTATGCTTACCTTTGCTTTCATTTACTCTGGATTGTCATCTCCAAGCTAAAGTCTTTCTCTAATCTACATTTCTCATTGAAACCACAATGCAGCAGTGGGAGTTGCAGCTCCAATTTCAGAGATGGGCAATTCCCTGATGGGCAGAGTTTCTCCAGGAGCCAATGTAAAAAGGTTGTTGAAAAGGCTATAAATTAAGAACAAATCTGTGCACAGAGTTGTACCCACGCACTCCCCCTGCAATAATCCAGGGCAGAGAGCAGGGGAGCCAGTGCTCAGTGCTAGGCAGCCTCACAGTGCTGTGTGCAGCCCAGGTGCAGCTGTCTGAAGAGTGTCTGTGGCGGTGTGCTCACTTGGAGCACGAAGCATCAGGGTGGGTCTGGGCCTACTGCATCTCAGAACAGCACCTGTATGCAGTGCAGCAAGTTCAGAGGGGGTGTACTGCTCAAACTCCTGCTTCTGCCTTTTGCCCAGCCTGAATATGCTCGTGAAATATTACACAATCAGTTTTATGGATCCGTTTTAACAGGGAAAAAGTTGCCCTGGCAGCTTGCTACTTGCAGGTAGCAGTAGTTTGTTTGATGTTCTGTGGTAACAGCAAATGCACTGCAATTGCCTTCTGCTCAGTCTATTGATGTGTTTGTAGGGCTGGAGGCATGCAAATGGCTTGCAGTTCCAGTTATGGGCATCTCCTTGAAGACCAGTACACACTCACTGCAGGCATTGAGCTCTGCTCAGATGCAGTTTATGGGAAATGCTCATATTGTGTTTCATGTTGTGTAGGATGTAGCTTCTCCTTGAGAAAATACTCTCAGCAGCAAAGTAATCCTTGTATGGACTCCCAGGTCTAGGAGGCCTACCTTAATCTTAGGACTGGGGATGTGTGGCCTCTGGCACCCTCAGATCTTCTGTGAGGGTACGGCAGATAGTGAGGCAGCGCTCAGATTTCTACTGCTTCTGAGCAGTGTTCAACTGTACCTGAAGCAGTAAAGAGATGTTAATAAACTGAATTTATTTTGAATGACAAAAACTATGTATGATTGAAGAAACTGGATATGGAGGAGATAGCCAAGAAAAGACACACGTGCCAAAATATCCCATGATTCTTCAAGGAAATCAAACATAAGAATTGAGTTATAACCTATTGCATCTTTAATCCCTGCTTAACATTTCAGTAAAATGAGCATTGCTCTGTGGAGAAATTAAAAACTCTGTATTTACACTTTCCTTATGAAATGGGAAGGAATGAAGTCATTTCATTACATTCTTTTTTGCTTGATTGACATTTGATTTCATGCTCTTTAGTCAGCTCTGAAGTTGTATTTTCCATAATAAAAACAGATTTGTTTTTCCCTGCATGTATAAAACCTATTGCTTCCCTTGGATCTTTAGCCAATGGTGGGCTGTTTATTGGGTTTGGTTTCTATTTCTTTTTTTCTTACCAATTTATGGTTTGGGTTTTTGTTGTTGTTGTCCCTTCTAATTTTTTTTTATTTTTTTATTTTCAATTTTTTCAGCCAATCTTTTTTTTATTTTTTTCATATTCTTGAGTCAAACTGTGCCCCAAGTGTTGTTTTGAGAGAGATTAAAACTGCCATTTTTGAATTATCGGAGCACAAAGAGATCATAAGCAGATGTTCTGAAGCACTTTGATCTCTATTATGCCAAGAAATTTGTTATGGTGATCCAGGCAAGGTCTCTGAGAGGCCTGTGATGCATAGTTTTGAAATAGTTTGGAGTCCATGAATTTACAGCATCAGTCTGGGAGGCAACTGCATTTGGGGCTGGGAAACCCCACCCGGTTCTCTTCTTTCCCCTCCAAGGAAGTATTTTCAGTGTGTCCTTATGTTACAGGGATGTTTCATCTACTGTTGCAGATCTGAACTGGGCAGGCAAAACATCGTACAGCCAAAAGTTTCTACATCAGAGATCTTTTTTGGTGTTTGTTCTTTTTTTTTTGACTGAAACATTATAGCACTGAACATCAGATAAGTGTGTTCTTAAGATGTACCAAATGTTCCATCCACAACACCCTTAATTTGATATTTGAATGGTAAGGAGGCCAGAAGTGAAAGCCCTTAATCCCTCTCTAAGAACTGTTAATTCCTGTTGACATAAATGAGCAGGGCGGGTTCTCAGCAGCACGGAGTGGAGCAGAACAACACTGTGGCCAGAGGCCAACTTTAAACAACTTTATTCTATTCCTACTTATGTCTCAATCCTGGAATTTGGATAGAAGCTTGTTGTTGTTTCATAAAACCTGCTTAAGGAGGAGGTTTCCTTGTTCTGATTGATCTAATCTTCATGTTTGCCATCTTCACAGGGGCTTCAGCAAGCTTTCTCCTGGCTGAGTCTGGGTGATTTCAGAGCATTTTAAAGTCCCTTCCTCTGCTGTAGCAGGCCCACAACAACCTCGGCCTCTTGAAGAACCTTTATTCAGAGTAAATGGTTGATGACTATAGAATCATTTAGTTGCTGTTTCACTGACAGAGTTGCAGTTGTCTTATGCTTGGGAATTATACAAAGAAGCTAAAGATGAAGAGATAGAAGATGAAAAGAATAAGTAGATCTGAAAACCAGCATTCATGCACTAGGAGGAGAAGGATTGTAGCTTTTTCATTTTCTGAAGTTATGTACTGCAAAGTATGCGAAGAATTGAGTAGAAAATCTCTTCCCTGTGTCCACTTGTTGAGACTTTGTATTCTTCATCTACATCCCTTTGTATTAAAATACTTACTGTACATTAAAATAGATTTGATACCATTGTAAAGTACCATTAATTGATTTTATGCAGAGCATCCATGTTTGTAAACCTACACAATAGAAGAGACTCTGTGATGTGGGTCCTGTTTTCATGGAGGAAGTTCATGTAGTCATGTTTTTTATAGACCTCACATGCAGAAATACAAAAGCAGAAAAATGAAATGTTAGTGCTGGTATGTGGACAGAGTCCTCAATGCAGCAGAAGTGCAATGTAGCAGAGGCTTAGGGGCCAGCAACTGAGCTGTTTATTTTCAGAGCTTATTGCAGAATCCGTAAGCACTGCGAAGAGAAGCCCCAAGTAAAATCAGTGTCAAACCAGCTGTAAGCTGCTTGCATTTATAGCTGTCAAAGAACAGCCAAAAAAGCACCTGCTTTGTGGGATGGAATTTTTTTTCTTATTTTAATAGAATTTGGCCAGATCTGTGGATCAGATTTGGCCAGATCTTGTTTAAAAGAAAGAAGTATAATATAGTATCCAGAAATCTAACTGAATAACTGTGCTGTCTTTGCACAGAGGAAAATATATCTGCAATACAGAAGAATTCCTGTTACAAATACTAATAAAATTCTATCAGTACTTTCTAACATCTTTTTCTTAATTTTAGTTTGAATGGCATGAGTAGAAAATACAGCTGCAAATACTGTGTTTAAATAGGAAGTCTCAGTGTGAGATGGGTTCTTAGAAGCAAGAAGCCCTGCTTCTCTGGTCTTCAAGCAGAAGCTTTCTCTGAGAGCTTAGTTCTCATAATGGAGTAGCAAGATCTGATGTCAGCTCTTAGTTTTGCAGTGCAATTGCTTACTTCTCCTTTCCTCGAATATTACTTTTAAATTATGTAATAGAACGCATTTTATATGCTTTTGGTAAAATTGCAAGAAGTAATCGTTCAATCTGAGTTAAGAGATGGAAGTGGAAGGTGCTCAAGGCTCCTGATTTCATTGCCTGGAGTTGTAATGGGATAAAAAGCTTTGATTTTGTGTGAGAAATTTTCTAATCATTCAGATAATGCTTTGAATTATTTCATCCCCCTAAATCCATGGTGGGAGAATGGAAACACAGGAGCAGCATGGCAGCAGTGTTAGGGTGTGCTCACTGCTTCAGTGGGCTTTGAAATGAGTTCTGCTTTTTCTCTCTTTGCTATTTTTCTTTGATCCTTCCATGGAATTTAGGATGTGTGTTCTGATCTCTAGGCACAAACCCTTTGCGTTTCGGCATTAAGTGTGAAATGGCTGTTTGATTTCTGTAACCCCAGTTAGTCAGCCTTGCTGACATCTCTCCATTTTCTGTCTAACACACCCTGCTTTCTCCAGCAGACTGCCTGCTCTTTGCTAACAGTGGGGACAGGGCAGCAATCTGTGCTTTGCAGGAGGTCCCATCAGTATCTGTACACTCGGTTTGTGCCCACTTGGGGAATCCATGCCCACGCTGGAGCTGCTGCCCGCAGAAAGCTGGGCAGGTCTGCACAGCTTCTGTGGTGGGATGCAGGAACAGGAACAACCATACTTTGGTTGAAACTTCTGTTTAAGGGTTGAAACAATCTGAAATCCAAATTGCACTGCAATTTGAGAGGCTGTAAACAGCAATTTCTTTTCTGAAACAGTCTAACGTTGTAGGTCCGAACTGTGCCAGTATCCTTGGTCATATTATTGCTCTTGATTACTAGATGTGCTGATTTTATCTCTAAGTAAGCAAGCAGGATTTTTTTTTTTTTTTTTTTTTTAAATAAGATACTGAGGTAGTATCTACTTTTCATTTATTTCAGAAGAAAAAGTAAGCTGCTGAAATTGGATGTGACCTGAACACCTCCTGTTCAACCAGCACAGGAGATCCAGCACCACAAAGAGAACAGTTGTAGGAAATGATGTTGATAGTTGAGGATGAACCGTTCAATGGGAGCCCTTGTGCAAGGGCTGTTGTACAGCAGCACACATCCAGAAATGGCCCTTTTACATATTTGTATTCATTGCAGCACTGGCTGTGATAATATCATCAGTTCCTAGATTTATGGTTAATAATGGTGCACTGCATTTCTGGTGTGCTCAGCAGTGGCTGGGATTTACAGACACAAAAGGTGACAGAGGTTGTTTTTTTCTTTTTAACTGTTTTTAGTTTGGGTCCTGAAATGCAGCAGAGTTATTTTTTTCCTTTTTTAATTCCTCATCTGATCTGTGTGCCAGGTGTGTGTCCACTCTCCCTGCCCTGCCAAGAGAACTTGGTGTCCCTGTGACAGACCACCCTGCCCGTGGGCGAGGTGTGCGATTCCTTCTCGGAGCAGAGATCCCAAGCAGAGACTGCTCATTATACCGGAGTGCATGTGGTTTTTTGACAGGAGTTACTTGGCAGTCCAGAGAAAATATTAAACTCCACTTAACTTGGAAAGAGCAGGGGAACTTATATGCGTAGTAAAAAATGTCTGTTTTTCATTTCATCTCCTTGGTTTCTGGATAGGAAAGTCTTGATGGTGAAGAAAGATGTTGCCTTGCTCTGCAGCGTGTCCTCGTGTTTGAGCCTACCCACCTGTGTCAGGAGGCTGCTGGCATTTGTGAAAGAATTCTTTTTTTCTTTTTTTTTTCTTTTTGTTTGTTCTTCTGATTACCTGCTGAATTTATGAATGGGAATTGAAGTGACTGGTTGTGAAAAGCCAAGAAAGCCAGAAACCAAACCATTCAGAGCTGGAAATTTCTGCAGTCCGTTCTCTATTTTCACTGACGGCTCTTGGGCACAGCTTCTGCTGCACAATTTGTAAAACATCTCTGGATTTAGAAGCATGGTTTTTTGCAGCAGCAGTATTAGCATTAGTCATTATGAAAGGCTTATTTTTTTCATTCGGTAACTTCTATTTAAGGTCATAAGTTACAGTTTTTTTTTCCCATGGAAAACTAATACAACTTTTAAAAGAAATTAAAACAAAATTTTAATTATTGGAAATCATTTGCTGCTATGTCTTAAGGGTGACTTTCCTTTTAGAATGTGCTCTCTGATCAAGCTTGCTATTGACACAATGTCAGTAGTGCAAACACTTTGACAAAATTAAATGCTGAATGATTATTTTTCTGACTTTATGCTTTTTCTGGAGAATATTGATATCAGAATCTCATTTGAAAAAGTGTTCAGTGTTGGCAGTCTTCGCAAACTTAATTACACCATTGTGCTTTGAATACTTGTGAGAAAGCAGTGCCTGTTTACATTCCCATTTCTGCCCCATCACTGGGCTGCAAACTGATAAGAAAGGAATTGGGGTTTGCACCTGTGTACACGCCTGCTCATCACAAGGAGGTGCCAATTAGACAGGCTGCGATGGGATGTTTGTGTGATGGGTAGGGAAAGATAATTCACCTCACATAGGTGTAACAAAACATGAAAGTGAAGGAAGGGCCGGGGAGGTGTCAGATGGGTCTTTGGGTATAAATACCCCAGCAGCTCCCAAGGAGTTCACAACTACTGAGTTAAACAAAATAATTACAGGAGTAATTCCTGCACATTCTTGCTAGTATTGCATTAGTAGCCTGTTATTCAACAACTGCTTTCTGTGTTGCCTTTCCCTGTGTGCCTGGAAAGAAGTCTTAATTGTTATCTCTAATTGTTTAGAGCAACATTTCTATTTGGTGCATCTGCAAAACAAATAAACGAAACCCGTTGGAATTACTGCATATCAATAAAGTTTCTTGGTAACCGGGTTACCACGGAGTTTCTGTTGAAATGATTTACTTGCCTCATGCCATGATTAGGTGGTTAAAATTTTGTTGTTGTTTTTGCATTTCTTTAGAAAGTTCTTTCCTTGCCAGCCAGGTGTTGCAATATTTCCCCTCACAGAGCAGTAGTAGCAGACAAGGCTCTCTGAAGCTCACTGCTGGGGCTCAGTGTTTACAGCTTCAGAGCCTTTGGAGCAGGTATGGTTACAGCATGCGGAAGGTTTAAGAAGAGAATTCATGACCAAAGTGCTGTTGTGTTTCAGAGCTCTTTAGAGACAAACTAAGCAGGGAACTGAATTCTGAATCCCAAGATTCAGATAGGAAAAACAGCTGCAAAATTTCCTAGCACACTTTTAAAAATGAAAAATCATCATTTCATCAAAACGATACAGAAATGGCTTGTTAAGCACTGAAAATAAAATATTTTTCTTTTATTTTGTATTCCCTTTTTTTATTTAGTTCAGTTTTCAGCCTTACTATGTTAAAACAAAAACAACAACAAAAAACCCTCAATAAAAACAACAACAAAATACTGCTCTGAAAATGAAAACCAACAGTTTCGTGTGAGTGCACAACTCCAGGAACTGAAATTTTATGCCATGCTGTAAGGTTGCAGTAGAAGTGCTGTATGTAACCAGCAGATCTTAGTGTCTGCAGCCTTGGCTGAGGGCTGTTCCTGCTCTAGTTGAATCAATCCCAATTCGTTTGAACTGTTAAATAGCAGGCAGCTTCAAGATACATTATAAAGCCAACACAGTGTAGCCCAGGAATTGAAATAAGTACCAAGCAATTCAGCTTTGGTGAACCTAGATAAGCCTATAAGAATTTACAACTGCCTCCAAGTTCTTTTTAATCTGCTGTAGATATTTGAACTTTAGTAACAGCCTAAATATTTGTGTCTTGTATTTTAACTATCCTGTTTTCACTGGATTTTGGATTAGACATTTTCCTATAAAGTGTTTGAATATAAACTGCAGTTATATTCTTGCCATGCTGATTGCAAAATGAATTTACAATCTGGCATAGGAATAACGATGTGTCCAGATGTAGACATCAAATACTTTTGAACTCTGGCAGCATTATACAAACTCGGAACTCAAGTGCCATTACAGAAATGGGAAGCACTGGGTCTGCACACCAGGCTATTCCTTCCCCTTTGCCTGCCAGGGTTGTGCGATGGATGCACTCATTGCATCATGCTGGTGCTGCCTTGTCCTACCAATGACCGATGCCCACGGGAAAAGCCCTAGTACGCTCGGTAGGATACTTACAGATGGAGGCGTGCAGCAAGAGAGGCTGTTTTTATGTTGAAATGGTGACTTATATTACCTGTGCACCTGAATTCAAGACTTGGACCTGCACCTAACTTCTGAACCTCTTCTCTAAGCAAAAACCCTCTGGGCAGCTTTGGAGTATGCACATGTGGAAAAAACCTTATTAAAACAAACCCCTTTATACGGAGCATCAGTAGATCGTGTTTTGGGATGAGCTTGCCCTTGTTAGGGAGTAATGGTAACTTTGTCAAGAGGCACACTGTGCAATGGGGAGAATGTTAACCTGCATGGATTCCCCATGGTCCGAGCAGCCACAGGCTGCTAATGTTCTCATCTTGACACAGACCTGGTGAAGTCAGTCCTGGTCTGCTGCCATCAACATTATTTCACAAGGACCTGTTTGCTTTATTCTTCAAATTAGTATTCATGGGTGTTAATGAAAACTCTTCCTCGGAGTAGAGCGTTGTATAACGTGGGTGGTCTGACACCAGGGTGTATGATTTTTAACTCTTCCTGGGTGCACTGGCATTGAATGGGGTGCTATTTGCTTTAAAGATATTTTGTTTAGGTTTGATTTAGGTGTTGAATTTGTTATGTTTATACTGCTACCCAGTGTTGGAGAATTCCAGCCAACTGCTGTGTTTGCAGAGGTGTGTTTTTTGTTGGAGTAGAATTTTATTAAATTTACAGAATAAATTTAATTAAAGCCAGTAATTTCTAGCATCTTATTTACACTGAGCATACAGATTTCATGCATTGATAGCTTTGCATGTTTACTTGGCAATTTGTTAAAGTCATTTGCTATGTAATTATTTCAATATTGCTAACCCTTTGGTGCCATGCCACTTTCTGTTAAGTTAAAATGTTTATTGTAGGCTTTGTGGCTCTCTGATCTTTGTGATCCTCATACTCCCTTTGTGTCTGATAGTTCTTCATACCAATTCTCCTGTCTTTGGCTTTGTTCTAACTTACTGTGTTCCACTTCTGCCTGTGTTCCTGATGTGCCTGTGTGTGATTGGTATCAGTTTCTCAAGACTCTCTGTTGGCTGGGCAGTGCAGCTGCACCCCGGTACCTTGCTACACAGATACACCATTCCCTGTGTGGTGGGTCCTTCCCAACCACTTCTGAAGAGAAGAAGTCAGTCCCCAGAATGTTCCAGTCAGTAAGATGAGCAAAAGCAGAAAGGATGTCCACTACAAATAGCTTGAGTGAATCAAGGCGTGCGCTACAGCTGTCACAGCTCCTTCTCCCTCTGACAAACCCTATTCTCAGCCCCTAACAATTAATTCCCCTCATCTTTATCCCACTTGTTGGGTTTTTCTTTGCCTCGTTCTTTGGTTCTTTATGCAGCAGCTTCTTCTGCCTTAAGCTGCAGTTGTGGTAGGCACTGGATTCGTCCTTTGTGGTGCATCAGGAGGGAGCTGATGGAAAGGATTACACACGTGCTCTTGCAGTGAAATGAGGCCTAGCTGAGCACTGAAGTAGGGCCAGATGGAAGTGCTGTTAAATATCCCTGGTAGCCCAAGTCTTAAAAGCTCTGTTTTCTTTGTAAAGCTTTCCCGCAATTCGCTCAGCTCGGGGAATGTATCCCACAGCGTTATTTAGGGCAGCCCCGCAGAACAGACAAAGTGTTGCAGCACGGCGCTGCGCTCTGCATCTCAGCACTGACGTGTTTGTGCACACTTCTGAGGAAGAAGCGTTTTCCCGTGTGAGACAAATGAGGAGTGTCATTCGGGCAGCCCTGGGACTTCTCAGTGCTCCTTACCTCAGATAGCACGTTCTGAACCTGGGCTGCCCTGTGTTTATCTGTGGGCTCACAGGGTGCTTTTAGCTACCGTGCCTGCTGCTCGTCTGCGAGGAGCACTTGAAGGGATGCTGCTTGGTTTGCCTTTGGCTCTCACTTCCTTGTTATTCTTAAACATACTTCAGAAAACTGCTAGAAGCCTCCTACAGCCCTGCAATGTTTTGCATGGTGATCTGGGATGTGTACTTTACTTAAGTGTGCGAGATACCTCCTTGCCCATTCTCTGCTAGATGTAAAGTTACAGCATGAATAACTGCTGCTGCTGATGGCAATTTGTAACAGCCTCTGTGCAATTTATGATAGAGAAAGCAGAGGACTGAGCAAGGCTAAAGCCTCCTTGTCTGTTGCTCTGTTTTAAGCACTGTGGGATCACCTAGCATGTGCATAGTCAGTCACTGCTTCAAACGGAGAAGTAATTTAGCTTTGATAGCTAATGTCTTTAGCAGACAGATTAGATAACACGGCCATGTGAGAGGTGTGTGCATGCTTACATCGGCTGTGTCTGCAGGAGAGCAGACTGATGCCTGGTGGTGGTTCTGTGCTGTTGAACGTGGATTGATTGTTTTCTTGGTAACGTGTGGGATTTGCGCCCGTTCCCTGCCTGGTGTTCTGGTTGCTGTGGGGTGGCAGGACAGGTTGGACATCTTGGGGCTCACTCCTTACCCTGCCGTGGGCCCCACTCTCTCCTGCTGTGGCAAAACCAAGGCAGGGCTCAGTTGGGCGTTCAACTGAGGCCCCTCCATGCCCAGCTTGTTACTGCCTGCTGCTCCTGTCCCTGTTCAGAGCAGCATGGAGTCACAGCCGTGGTCAGCACTGCTGGAGTGGTGGCAGCTCTCGGCTCCCCTGCTGTCCCAGCACTCAGTGCCTGTCTTTGGGTGCACTGCATCCCTCTGTGGTTGCACGGTGGCATCTCACCTTGCACTGATGTACAGGGCCTGCCTCGAGTGGGAGCTGCCTGGGGGCTCTGCATGACCTCTTCCCTTCTTCAGCCTGAGAGGAAAGCAAATGTGCTTGTATCTCCTCTGTGATCGCTGCTGCCGAGAGCTGTTGACCTCTGCATTAGCTCAGTTTACAACATTGAAATCTCATTCCATGGTTTATTGCTCTCCTATTAATATTGTTGTAATATATTAAACACAGGGTTGCTGTTGTGGTGATTTACGAGATAAATTGCTGGTGTGATACCTGGAGATTTAGTTTCTCAGTTTATGAATCTGCTTATTCCCTGTTTGTTAAATTACTGCTTTCTTTGAGTAGAAGCATCTGAAAGGCAGTATGTTTTATTATGTCTTACACCATTTTGACAGACTTATCAATGTAGTTCAAAGAATGACGTTTATATCTAAATAATACAGATGTGTTTGTTCAACTTTATGTTTAATAGTTCTGGTTTCTTTCAAGTTCCTGACCAGCCTTGCCTCAGATCTAAATATTTTGTTTTCCAAACACGGGGGGAGAGTAAGTGGAAGAATAAGGGTTTCTGCACTGACAGAGGCCGCCCTCGGGGCCCGCACCTCCGCACTGCTGCTGCAGGCACTTGGCTGCAGAAATGCCACATTCTGTACGTGGTGAAGTTCACTGAATTATAAAGCTGCACAGCTGACAGATAAATGTTCTTTCTCTCTCTCTTTTTAAAAATATTTTAATTTTGAGAAGGAGAAAACCTATTATTGAATTTGGATAATTTTGATAATAGGACTGGGATAGAGTTGAGGTCTAGATTGGGAAAATGCTCTGATATAGTGGATACCTGGGATCTTAGAACTATTTTAAGTCTATTTTTCTACCAGACTTGTCAATGTCTTTTATTCTTGCTCATTTAGTACAAACATTTAAGAATCTGCACTTCTGTAAAATCATTCCAAGTATTTTCCTCTTGCTTATGTTTATCAGACTTCTTGTTAGCTTCTTAATCTTGTTTCAGAATTCAAGTGGCATGTGACTTTCTTGGAAGTCATGTGGCAGGTAAATGGCATTGCTCTGATAATTAAATTAAGTCAATTAAAAACATGCTGCAGCAGGAACACTGAGACATTTCTTAAAGAAAACTGGGACACTGTGCACCAAATAGGTGTGCATAGTTTGGTGGGAGTTATCTGATATTTTCTGGGTGGGTTACTATCTCAGTTAGTGTGAAGGTACTTTGCTTTATTATTGTCTTCTAGTATTTTCCAAGTTTTTTTGCCATGACTTGGAAGCCTATGTTGTAAAGAAATCTACTGATGAGTGCAGGCTAGCTTGAAATTTGGTTTGGAGAAAGGAACTTGGCTTGTTGACTTGGCAAACAACTGCAAGTAGTGCTTTACTACCCACAAGGTTGAAATGCTCAAAAACTAAAAGACAAAGTGGTTATTTAATTTCATCTGAGAGTATACAGTTTTGTAGTGCCTAACTCTCGTAATTGCTCACCTACACATAGAGGAGAGGACCTTACGTGTGTCAGCGTACAGCTTGTGCCAGCTATCAGCATAAATGCTGTGGTCTGGGATCTTGGTCTGCTACTGTAACATCAGCTTCATCCTTCTCTATTTGTGATGAAGCTGCTGGTGCATTCTGATGGCAATTCAGGAATGGAGACGGGTATGGTGGGATGGATTGGAAGCATTTGCACCTCAAAAGAGTGCCAGTTTGGGAATAAGACATGAGTGAATGAAGTAATGTATTTCATTTGACAATATACAGACTGAAAACGTAAGAAATGACTGTGCATAAAATAATACAGGAAGAATGGCCCAAAAATGTTTTCCTGGTAGAGCTTTAGAGGTCTACTAGAGATGGGTCTGGGTAGAGCTGTCTCTCACCTAATTCAAACAGCTCTGCCAGAAGCACGGAGCTTTGCGAGAACAGCAGAGAGTAACTTTGGCCCAGCCAATAATGAGTACAGCAACTAACAGTGCTCTTACAGTCAGCAACATGAATCAAAGCAGGAGGAAGCTTTGAGGAGTTTTGCTGAGCATTGAACAATGTCACAGAAAGAAGCTCCTCACTCTTATCACTGGGAGTTGATTCAGCCTATGGGAAGGAAATATATCTAAGATGATCTCTGAAGTTTCCATTTAAAGGTATAGATGTAGATGAGGGGTAGAAAGGTATAGATGTAATGAGGCAAATTCGCTGATGAATCGAAGAAGCTGTCAGAAGTGGTATTTCTCAGTTTGAGGTTTAAAGAAAAGCAGAAAGTCTGTAGCAAAGGACTTTAGACTTAAATCTTAGTTAGTACCTGGTTAGAGCCTTTGTAATAGGAACAGGCTGATGCACTCCGGGAAGTTTGGTGTTGTCATCGTAGGAACTTCAGCATTTAACATTTCTAATATATCTTCAAAATAACACAGCATAGCAATAAGCCAGTTAACTAAGGTCTAAGATGAGCTTTTAATCTTCCGGGAAGCATTTTCACTTCAGCTTATTCTGCCATCATTTTGTCACATCACTTTATATTTGCTACCACAAAACTACCTGCTTCTGTAAGGAAAACTGAATTCTTTATGTGCTGGTCATCAACGACACCAATAACATGAAGCTCAAACTGGCATAGGTTTTTGCCCCGAGTCACGTATTTAGTAAACATTTAATTCAATTTGGGTATTCACCTTGGGAGGAGATTAAATGAGAGAGGTCAAGCAGCTGCTGAGTGTTGAGTAATTCAATACTCTGGACATGTTGAGATTTTAATAAACATCAAGGTAGATGGTTTGAAATTGGAGCTGGGAGTTGAGACTCCACAAAGAAGGGTTCGTCTTTCAGCTTTAATTACGAAACCAAAGAGACCTCTGTCTTCGAGTTTTGCACAGTGTAGGAAGATCTAATGAGCTGTGTTCAGCTTTGATTCTCTATGTGAGAATATCCTTCAGGTACAGATTAAAAAGACATGTATCTAAAAACACAAAAAAAAGTGTTTTGGAAGCCACTGACCTACTTCTATAAAAAGCGTGCAGTGTAAGTGCTACGTGTTCAGGATTTATAGACTGGCTCTGTTACCAAGCCAAAAGAAGGTGAGCAAGACTTGCACCACATCCCATTTATCTTTTTTTCTGATTATGTATTATTATTATTTCTTATTTCTGCATATTGTCTCTAAATTCAACCTTTTATTTAGCTTCCCGTTGATTTGGACAGATAATTCCCGAACTTTACTATTGAGTATTTTGTTTTTCTTGAGTCGAATAATAAAGTCTTGCTTTTTCATGGCAATCCTGAGTGCTGCTGCAAAGGTCACTTTCAGGATTTTTTTTTACTTTCAATGTGACAATTTGTTTGCTGTGACAGGAAAGTGGAGTCCTTGGAAGCATGTGATGTGGAAGCTGTTTGTTTTCAGCTCAGAACCCATCCTCAAAACCAAGGGAGCAATCAATCATCCACTTGGCTTGTGATACAGAATTTTGTTCTCCTTCATTTTTGAGATGCTTTGACACCTCCGGGTTTTTTTCACACTGCCCTTATACTGCAAAGGCATCCCCAGTAAGCACCAGCAGAGCCCCTTCTTTCAGTCCTTCATATCTGTCCTTAAAATTCTTTCTTGCTGTGTTTCCTGACAAAAATATCTGTGCAGCTGTCTGTTAACATGCTAACAGCACTTCCTGTCACACTGAACTGTATTTGTTGCTTCCTTAGAAGTCCCTCAGCTACCTTCAAGTACACGTTTGATCTGCCTTTTTCACTTGCATGGTAAGCCTTTTGGCAGTCAGAATATCACCTCTGTCTCTTTTTATCTTTAGCTGCTTGGATCTCGCTGTGTAATTTACAATTTTTAAGTTACAGTGATGGTGGATAGCTTTGCACTTCAGATCCCAGAGATCAGAATGGTGCCAAAATAAAGACCAATATGAAAATAATTTATTCTCATTTTCCTCCACATCATGAGATGTATGGGCACTGCTAAGGTTTACAGCATCAGATTCATGTGAGTGTCAAGTGGAAAGCAAGTTGTCCTTGATTCGCAGTTCAACACTGAAGTAAAACTTTATTATATTCTAGGATATTTAGGATAACTTAAACTGTTAAGGAAAAAAAATGTATATATTTTTAAGTGAGGTTTCTTTTGTTACATGTTTTTCTTTTTTGTCTCAAACCTGCTGTACAGGTGATGTGCAAGTGAGAAAAATCATACAGAAATTTTTTCTTGCTTTGTATTACATGCAGAATGTAGACAGAAAAGATGTTTGCTAGGTGAAATCCTTGTGTATTTTGTGTTCTTAAAAAAACCTTCAAAGCATATCTAGAATGCTTGTTTCCCTGAATAAGAAGTATAAAAACGTTTTCCTAAATTTACAAAATATTTTACAAATGCTGCCTTTAAAATATAGTTGTAATTCACACTTCAAAGTATGCCTTAATCAGCAAGAGATTTGAACGTTACGTTGTTTTGCTAAATTGGTCCTGTTAAAATCTTTCTTCAGGGATGATTTATGTGGCTACGCCTTTATTGGGCAAACTGAGCTGGAGGAGTGTCCAGGCAGTCAGAGCCAAGAGCGTTCTGGGCCAATGAGCCGCAAGTCAAGCAGGGCAGTGAGCCGCGTGTTTGCCCGGCCAGTACACTTACTGATGCTCACAGCTCATACCTGCAAGTTGTTTCATTTTGTTCTAAATGTTATTAGGATGGATGCTGCTTCCCCACAAATGTTGGCTTTCCTTGTTTAGAGAAAAAGTATAATGTATTGCTATTTGCATGAGGTTTTCTGGTGAGAAGTTCCATGTTACTATGTGCTATGTGAACTTTTGCTTTTACAACATCAATAAAATTGGACTCTGACAGAATGGTGCAGTGCTGCTGGCTGAAATATCCCTCAGTCAAAGAAATTATTTCAGTGGTTGGAAACTTCAGGACATACTATTTTAAGACACCGGGCAGTTAGAGTCAATTGAAGACTGTACAGTTACCTATTTAGATCATTTTGTGACCATGTCTTTTTTATTTCATTGAACAGGATTATCTTGAAAATATCATTGTGCAAGGGCTAGAGGGAATGGCCTCAAGTTGTGCCAGTGGAGATTCAGGCTGGACATTAGGAAATACTGCTTTTCTGAAAGAGTGGTCAGGCACTGGGATGGGCTGCCCAGGGAGGTGGTGGAGTCACCAACCCTGGAGGTGTTCAAGGAACGTTTGGATGTTGTGTTGAGGGACATGGTGTAGTGAGAGCTGTTGGTGACAGGTGGATGGTTGGACTGGATGATCTTGAAGGTCTTTTCCAACCTTGGTGATTCTACGGTTCGATGGTTCTAATGACATGTATGTACTTATATGGGCTCTATGGGCTCTCTATACACTCAGTATAGTGTGTGCAGATTTGAGGCTTGCTTGCCAACAGGTGAGTAGGCCTTGCTACCTGCAAGTTCAGAGCTGGAAAGCGTCTGTAGGGATCAGCTCTGGGCTGCTCTGCCACTGACTGAATTAAACCACTTTAAAGCTATTTTGAAGCAAGCTGTATTACTTGGTTCAGTGCATTCTGTTTATACTTTTGCTTTAAAAATAAATGCTTAAAAATATTTTCAGATGTTTTTACCTTCCTGAAACTCAGAGTGAAACTTTGTATATTCATGTGCCTATTCCTTTGCAAGTTACTTGTTCCCTGGGTTTCTAGCTAGAGCTTATCTCATTCGAGTGCTTTGTTGTTAGCTGTTGACTTTTGCTAAGGTGGGATTAGTTTGTTCCTAATATCCCCTAAGCTGGAGGATGTTGTGTTTGTGCAATGCATTCCAGCTCAGGTAAAATTCCGTTGCTTTGTTATCATTTATTTTCAACTCAGCAATAAGGATTTGTTTGCCCATCAGGTAAATAAGGTCAACAGCCGAGTTTCCTAAGCAACATAGTTATAATTTTCCTTGTTACTAACTGATCTTGGTGTGTTCTTACATCTTAATGCTCTAAGCATCTCTGATCAACTTTTGAAATCAGAAGCTTGTGTCCTCCTGTACTGTTGTTTTTGTATTGGCTGTTGACTAAAGCCCCAAATACGGCAGCTAAGAGCAATAGCCAGTTCCCCCTGATCTCAGGTGGGCAACTGGCTGTAACGAGACATGAAGCTGTTGTGTTGTTCTTAAAATAGTTATCTGAACAGACCCTGTGAAATGGCCTAAAGGTGTTTTCTGCTTCCTGTAGGATTACAAATTTCTCCATGATCCTCTGGTGTGTATAAGGCAAATGTCTGCAGTAATTGCTAAAACAGTTGTATCAAGGTTATTAATTGCATAATTAGAATGCATAAATAAAACTTTCCACATGACTTTGATTCTCTTGCTGAAATTTTAACATATGATGATGTGAGAAAGTAGCATGCTGTAGTAAAAGCAACAATTCAACCATCAGACCACAGTTTCCTACTAACATATATTCCTTATAATTACATTTTTCCAATGTCTTAAGAGAGAACTCACATGGGGACAGTCTCACTCCTTGCGTGACTTGCTGCATCATAAATCACAGTCAGCGTTTTAGCTCAGGGCTTGTCAACCAAGCGAGCTAATTGTCGCCTAGTGGGTGTCCAAGGTACAGAAAAGATGATGAACAAAAAACAAGTAGTCCAACAAGATTGTGCTTTTTCTGGAAACCACAAGCTATGAAGATTTTCTAGGCTCTATGGCTTTAAGGTTTGTTTGTGTTTCCGGTTCACTCAGCAAACTTGCACAGTAGAACATGGGCAGAGCATTAAGCTTTGTGCAGCATCCCTAGATAGCTAAGGTTTCATAAGGAATTTATAAAGGTACTCTTTCTGACCTTCTATGTGCAATATGTATTAGCAGGATTTTAAATGGATACAAGAACTCAATTATTCTTGGCTTATGTGAGATGTAGGAATGCTAGGATTGCCAGGCAGGAGACGCTGAGTGAGCTGTGCCTGTCCAGCCAAGAGAAGAATTCTGGGGCCCAAAGAGCAATCTGCTGGCCCCCCGGGGACAGGAGCAGGGGAATCCCTGAGGGGCAGGCGAGCAGAGCTCATGCAGTGGTCATGAATTGAAATAGGGGAGATTTGAATTGAACATAGAGCAGGAAATGTTGCAGTGAGGTTAATGAAGCTGGAGCAGTCTGTTCCAAGCCCTATAAAGAGCTTGGAAAATGAAAGTCAACAAAAAGACAGAAGCCCAGCAATAACATACCTGGTAAAAAAAAAAAAAAAAAAAAAAAAAAAGCAACAGTGAAGCTCATTAAGTTTTTTTATTGTGGCATAAATATCTAATGGCAAGTATTGGATCTGTCAATGAAAATATTTTATATCCAATCAGTAATTAAAATGCCTTTCACTGCAACTCAGCTTGCAAGCCTGCTAGAAGAGCAGTAATAAATATTTAATAATAGAGGAATGTTATTTCTCTAAGTGGTGAATGTTTGTTTTTCAGTTCTTTTACTTATGGGAGCAGGTGAGCTTTAGTGATCTCTCTCCAGCTTTAAAGATAAATATTGCTTTGGATTGAAAATCAATTGAGAATTTTTCTGTACATAAAAATACATCAGAGGTGATTAGGAGAAGGTTATGATGAGTGGAAGTGAAAAGCAGCATAGAAATCCCTGTAGGCTGTTGCCCAAAACAGTTACTGATTTATTTGATGGAAAATCCCTGATATCTGCTACTTCATTTACAAATGTATCCTGTAAACTGTAGTTTATTTTCTGGATTAGTCAGTGTTCTATACTGAAATCTGAAAAGACTCATTTATTATTCTCCCTTGTTGAAGCAGCAGAAAAATACTTAATGGTGAATGAAGTCATGCTTATTATGGTCTTGTATTTATTAAATATTTAGACTCAAGCTCTTTGTTTTGGCCATTTGCACCCATGCCTGCAGGGAAATGTTTTTCTAAATATCTCTTTAGACTTGGTTGCCACAGGTGAGTTTGGATGGTTCAATGGATACAAATATAGAAAGAATAGGAGGAATGCTGCTTCCTTGCAAGGCAAGACTACTTTATTTTTCTTCTTTATTTTTATTATACGATTTTTAAGTCACCTGAAAGCATTTCTGCTGAGGGGAGCAATCTGATCATTTTCAGAATTGTTACACAGAAGTTCACAGAAGTTCTGGGAAAAAAAATTAAGTTTTCAGAGCTTAAGTGAGGATATGCACTGTAAAGTGGCTAGAAGTATAGTAACTTAATAGAATTTAGGAAGGGATGTCTGAAGTTGCTGTAGTGGCAAGCTCAGTGTGCCGCTGAAATGTTTAAATGGCAGAATAATCTTCGAGTTGATGCCCAGGCTGGGATTTGTGGACCTGCTTTTGTGCTCGGTGCTTTCCCATGGGCAGAGCACACTTGGGCCCAGCGATGTGGTTGAGCTTCCAGCCTCAGGGCTGCCTGTGCGGGGCAGCACCCAGCACTTCGGGGCTGGCAGGGACTGGCTGAGGCCCTGTTTTGTCAGCTTGCACAGCCCTATAAAGAGCTTGAGTTGTCCAAAGCAGGGCCTCAAGCAGATTTCATCAGCTCCCGTGCTCTCCTTTTAAGGGAAATCTTGTATCTCGTTCCATGTGTTGTGCTATTGTATCTTCAAAATATTTTTTCTACCTACTTTGATGTATGCTGTGCTTTACCAGCTGGGGTGTGAAGGCGGTGCTTCCAGCAGGATCTGAAAGGCATTTCAGTTTGCTCCTGTGTCTGCCTATAGACTGGTGTGAGACGTGCAAGCCTCTGTCAGCACTGTTGCACGCTTCTGGTGAGGCAGTTGTACAGACCCTGTGTCTTTCTTGTGGGACTTGAAGGCTGAAAGCTCACGGTTGATGGTGGGTTAGAATTGAATCACCCTATAAATTTTATGTGAGCCTTTGTGAGTTTGCACAGCGTCAGTGTCTTCAGTAATGAAATTTAAACAAAGTTGCATAAAGAGTCTTATATTTCAATTGGTGGTTTCATTGGTAGTGTAGTTATTGTCAGAAATGTAATTCTGGTCCATTATAGCAGAAGACAGTCATTAGTGAATCTGAAACCACAGCTTATGCAGAAAAAACAAAGGCTTTGAATATGAATTTAGAGAAGCATGATTTATGTTTCCTCTTCTCTTCTTTTCCTGCTTCCAGTAGTTCCTTTGCTTTATTAAAGAGATCAGCGATGCACTCAGCATATGGCTGCAAGTCTATCCAATTGGTTGTCTATATTAAAGCAGTGGCAATTTCCAAATGTTAGATTGTAATTTATGAAGAAAGTGTTTTTCCCTTTCTCGTGATAGATATATAAAGCTGTACCAGTAAAAGAATGCTTCGCTTTGTCTTTAACTTATTTTGTCTCAGTGCAGTGCTGGAGCAATACATCTAACAGAAATCAACTCTGGCACATGTGCTTTGCTTGTGGCTGAGTAATGTGTCCACATTTTGGTGTGCTCTCTGGTCTTCAGCTGGCAAGTGCTGTTTATGTGAAACTAATTTAATTTAGCTTTCTGGGCTATGGATTTTGGAGCAATAACAGAATAAACACTTCATGAAATATTTGAATTTAAGCATTTGAAGCAATATGTTGTGGATCCTAAGGTGATCCAAGGTTGGTTTTGCTGCTGTTTGTTTTTGTTTTAGGAACACTTATTGCAGCCTTTTAAAGGTAAGCCACAAGTGCTAAGCTGCAGGACATGGTTTGAACTCTGATAATCACATTACTGAGCCTTTGGAATTGCAGAAACCTATTTCAACAGATGTTTATGTGCAGTTGAAACAATCTTGTACTGAGAGTTCTGAAGTTGTAATTATTTCTAAGTAAAAACAGAGAAAAGCATCTCCCTGATATCAGGTAATGAGGCCAGAGTCAGCAGAAAGTTCCTAAATTGAACACTCCTGCAATAAAACAGATGTGATGGGGTTCTCACAATCCCATATCCCTGGTTTCAGAAATAGCCCTGCTATCTTGCCAGGAATACCACTGCTACACAGTCTTTGCTGGCCACAGAAGGAAGAGCAAGCAGCAGCCGGCGCTCCTGTGCGTCACCGGCTCGGTGTCTCCTCAGGGCGGAGCTCCGTCCTGCTGCTGGCTGTGTGATGTGCTTCGGGTGAGATGCGTGCCGAGCCCTGGCATCTGCTCCAGGTGGAGCGGAAAACGAGAGTGAATTCGAAAAGCCATTTGGGCATCTTAACTCCAACCTCACAGAAGTAGTTTTTGTAAAACTCTTGTTGCTGGAATCAAAGCATTAGTCATGAATAAGGGTTTTGTATTAAAGCTCTAGGGGATGTGAGAATCTCAAAAACCTGAAGGTTTAAACATGCCCGGGCAGAAAAATAATTTCATGAATAAGATGTGCATTGAAAATCAATAGTAAGGATTTTTCTGAGAGGTCTAGCTACCAGTTTTTCAGTCCTGGGTTTGATACTGCTAAACTATGGGGTGATTATTATTATTTCTGATAACACCCAAAGCAAGGCCCCTTTTGTGGCACTTCAGAGATTCTTATACAAATACTTCCCAATATTGGCAAGATGGGATTGGAAAGACCTCTAGACTGCTAGACACAAATGTCCAGTTATCAGAACTTTCAAATGTGATTTTAAGGCGTTGTTTGTGATTTTAAGGCGTTATTGAAGTTTCTTTTGCAATTTTTCTTTTGTTTCATTCATAAAGCTTTCTCTAAAATATTAATTGCCTGGCTTTCTGTGCTAATTCTGGTTTTTTATTTTTCCTGTGTGGGATGAAGTCTAAAGGTGACTTAATCCTCAAAAGCTGCAAGGAATGTTGGATCTGGCACCAAGAGGGAAAACAGTTGGTTTTCAGTGGGAATGGTATGGAAACCAAGCACTTCTAATGCTTCCTAAAAGAAGAAAAATGAGCAGCTGATGCTGATGACTTGCAACTTCACTTCAAAAATTCTATCGTAAATAACTTAATAAAAGTGCTCGAGTTTTTCTGTTTTTGCTTTTTTGTTTGCTTTTTTTTTTTTTTGTTTTTTTTTTTTTTTTTTTGTCAGCCATTTCACTATAAATTGGGGCTATTACTGCTATAACACATCACTAGATTAGTTCACTTCTATGCAGAAAAAACACAGTTTGGCAGGTAATAAAACACTGACAACGTTTGGGAATGTGTGCCCTCGGGATTATTAGTGGACATAACACCACCAGCATTTCTGTATGTAAACCCATGAAGGCACGTTGTGTTCTGAATAGACAGCTGCTCCTCTTTGCATGTGGCCATGCCATCACTGTGCACATGTCTCAGTGCAAAAAGCCTGCAAGCAGCCATGTTCCAGAACTCCTGGAGTTCTGGGGTCCATCAGAGAAAACAGAAGTCCCTAGATTCGAGCAGGGAAGGTGCAGTGGAAGATAGCTTTTTGTAATGAGAGCACCTCAATGAGAGGCAAACAATTTCAAGCTTTAGCATAGCTTTTGGCAAGATCCTGTCCTGTAAGGATCAGCTACATTAAAGCAGGGTTTAGAGGAATGAGCTATATTTTCAATTCATTTTCTGTAAAATATAGATGTTCCTATACGGAGCTCTTTTAGATAGCATCACAAGTCCTGTGAATTAGCAGTTCTATATAAAATTGGTCTGGTTGGCTCCCATGTTTTTATACACTTATGATAGGATTTGGTATGGCTTAAACATATGTTTGACATTTGTGGTAAATCCAATTGATGGTTACTCTTTTTATGGTAGATATCCCAATGTATTTTAGACCAAAATTTAATGCTACTCTGTATACATCCTTTCTAATCTCACTTTTGTACTCATGCAGTATTATATGGGTTATGATTAGGGCACTTCCTGAAGCTGGAATGGTTACAGGCTTTGTGGAAAGAGACTGATCCCTGCTGTTCTTGCATTATTATTTGGGTTTCTGCACCACTGACTGCATAACGTATTAAATCTTTTTCTTCCATAGCTATATACAGTGTTTTTTATTTCTACTAGAAAAGTAATGAGAAGATATATTTTTTAATATATGAAAAAATGATTAATGTTATCCTAGTTAAGTGTTGTTATGTTATAACTGTCATAGTCTAAAAATGCAAGCAGGGAAGCTGGTACAGCTGGGAAAAGCAGTTTTGAGCTTCAGATAGTTTGAAGGATAAAAGTGGGTTTTTTTTCTTTTTTTTTTTTTTTTTTCTCCCCAGTTGTGTCAGTTACTAAGTAAAATATTGTATTTTCCTACAGACGTGGCTGCAATGAAATGTTATTTTAAACCATAATTAAAATGTGACCAGCAGGAGCTCCCTGCATAGTCCCTCCCCAGTGTAAGGTGTGACATGGAGGAAGCCTTGCAAGAGGCAGCTGGTGGGGGCTTAGAGAGCTCCATCCCAGCCAGGGAGCTCCTGCCTGGGGAAGACAAAGAAATGAATGTTTTCTGAATTAAAGAGAGAACAGAGCAATCTAAAGAAATACATGCAATATCTGCTTGGTTTTATGTTATTTTTCATTGAAAAGAGCCAGCGCTTCTCTAAAGGGCTGAGCTAGGATGTACATTATGAAGTAGTAACTGTGAAATAATTTATCTAAAATGGTGACAATTGCAATTTTTCTGTAATTCAATGGTAGATGTCTGCCATTTCTGCCAACTTCCCCTGCTCTCCAGTGTGAATTAAGCTGTGGCATGTGCTTCACCCTAGTCTGGTAGCTCTTATCCTTACACATTGAAGACTGTGGCAGAGGTGCTGGAAATGGGTTGTGGGCTGACACAGTGTGTCATTTGTGGCTGAATGGTAAATGGCTTCGCTGCGAGGAAAATCTTAGCTCTTTGATGTAGAGTGGTGAACATCATAGAGCAACTACTTACTCTGTGGCTTTTATTTCAGACTTGAGTGTTTGAAAGAGACTCTTCAGAAGAAGAAGAGAAGTTCAGATTTCAGATGATAAGAATAGGCTATGAGTGAGACAGCTTACAGCTGCTCGAAAGCACAGTATTTCTGTCACTATCGGCCATCCTTCTGATTTTCAATTGGCATCTCACTGGCTGGGGTCCTTCTGCTCTTGTTTGTTTGTGTGTCCCTAGTACGACCAACATCAATGGTAAATCTTTCCAACGATGCTGTTATATAGCTTTGTTCTCTCTGGTAATATTGTTCTTTCTTTCTTTTTTAGGTGTCAAAGCTCATGCTTATCACATTACTTCAGGCAAAAATGTAAAAATGAAATTTTCATGTGATGTCTGCTGAACCTGTTTGTTTGATAGAGGCCTGATCTGATCACATTCTGTGTCTATAATTTACAGTAGTATCAGTGGGATGAATTTGATCTGGAGTGTGGCGAGTGAAATAGAGGTGTTGAAGTGACTCTGAAGGGCAGTTGAAAAATAATTCATTAACAAAGTATAGGATGCAGTTACCCAAAATGAGGAGATCACAGAGCCGGTCAGGCTGCAGAGATCTGCGGGAGGTCATCAGGCGCAGCCCTGCTTCTCCTCTCTTCCTCTTGTTGGCCGCAGTCTCAGTACTAGGCTGGGATCAGAGTAGCACAACAGCCACAGTGAGAAAGAAACATTTCAAGAAATTGAATTTTGCAGTGTGGAAATGAGTCAATCTTCCCCAGGTCTGTAGTCCAGCAGTTCAGTTAAAGCATGGAGTGCTTACGGGCTGCTGTGGCTTTGTGGCTCAGAGCTGGGTGCGAGAGCTGCAGGAGGAGCCCTGCACGGGGGACCACTGCTGGGACCCCGCAGGGCTGAGGGGCCAGGCCTGTGCTGGGTGCTGCTCTGACACCGGTTCGTTCCTGGAAAATGAAGCTTTTCATGTTTACCCTTGTTATATCTGGCTGGAAGCCTTGAGAAGTCCCCTGTTGGTGCTGCTCGACTCCAGTATCTCTCTCGTTCCTTTGATTGATTTGAGCATTCAGGCCGTGGGCCCAAAGCCAGACCGAGCCATTTTCTCAACAGCAAAACTCGAGACTGGAAAAAAGGTACCGTCAGCTGTTCAGCTGCTCGTACGTCTGTGTGGAAATCAGTGTGCTCTGCTCACACAGCGATGCTCTAAGTCCCCACTGAATGTCAATTAAAGAAATGATCTTTCTCAAAATTTCCTAAATTGTTGTTAAGTGGAACAAAAATTACACCTTTGCTTTGGAATGATGAAATGGTTTCAAGATGATCTGTAGAAAATTCTGGGTTATGGTTTGGATGTTTAATAATTTCTGTAGAAAAAAATATATATGTTATCATTATTTTTCCATCTGCCTTTCCTAGAAGGTGGGTAGAGTTTCAGCATTTCTTTTCAAGCATTTAATACAAGTTAAGAAATCAAATTGCAGAAGAAGGGGGGAATGAGAACTCAGTGACACATACAGTTCTCATGTAACTCGTAGCCCAGCTCATTTGGCAGCTCTGTACTTCACAGTGCTGAGCTAATGCTGTCACTGTGCAATATCTTCATATAAATATTGATTTTTAACATGTTTCTGATTGATTTTCACCAGAATTGGTGAAACTCAGGTATTAGTTATGTAGGTGTGGGAATAGGGTCGTTCTGCAGTCCTGGGTTACATCTGCAGGCATGTGTCATTCGGAGAGTCTTATCAGTCAAAATCCAGCCAACTCAGCTGTCTGACACCAGTTTCTCCATGTGAGAAAATTTCTTTTTGTTCTTTTCTTTTCAAAGGTAAAATGTGTTCAACAAGCTTTTAACTCATTTTTAACTCATTGTTTATTTTTTTTTTTAGAACCTATTTCTAAAGTCAAATAAACTCAACACGTAGTTTTCAGTTTCACTTTCTCATGTAAATTGTCAGTGTTTTAATTATCTTGAGCTGAATATCTTCCATTTGAGCTTAAAATCTACTTCAGTTGGCTTAAGCTGCTTGCCACCATGATGTTTGGTATCTTCTTCCCTAGAATCTCCCAGCTTCATCTTTTCCTGTCTTGCATCTTGTTCCTGGATGGCAGTTTCAGAAGTAAGATAAGAACACAGATGGCATTAAAAAATAATGGGATTCTGCTACAAAATCGTACAAGATTCTTTGCTAGTACTACCTTACTCTGCTCACTGAATTCTCCTTTATGTATTACAAATTATCTCAGATTTAGTGAATTTGTCTTCTGCCTTCACTTGATATGGACCTCTCTGTTCCCCTTACCCTAAAATTAGCTTGAAAGCACTGCTGAGAGCATCAGGAAGATTGTAAATATAAGTCCCTTTTGTAAGTGAAGATCTTATGCAGAGTTTCTTATTATTAGTGTCGTGTCTATGAACTCTGACTTGTTTCTCTGTGTCTGAACCTATTGTAACAGGGAAAATATAACGTGACAATGCTTAGAGACATGATTTTGGGTCCTTTTTAAAATCTCAATATCCTTTCAATATTTGCTTAGAGTTTGTCTTTATGATAGTTAGTTGGAGGAAAGGGTTGTGTGCCTCATTATAAATTTAGGTTAATTTTCTTTAGCCATTCTTGCTATTCTTCATTTTTCTTTAGACATTCTTGCTTCTTCATCTGTAATGCTTCCAGATCACAGGACCATTCAAGTGACAGTTCTGTCCAGGTCAGATGGAGCTGTTAATGTAGGGCAGTTCTTTGTTAACGCTACTTCTGTGAGTAAGCCTCAGTGTTTCAGAGCAGTAAGATAAGGCCTCAGATGCTGTAAGATTTTTTGTTTATCCTTTTTGCAGTTTTTCCAGTCAAATATGTTAAGCAGTGGCAACCACTGCAGTCACTGTCTTTGGTGACTGCTATGTAGGAGCAGCTCAGCTCTGGGCAGCACTTTGCCAGGCCCAGTGCTGTATTTCTAACTGTGCTTGCAGCAGCTGCCCAGACAGATGTAGAGAAGTCTGCAGTCCCCAGTACATCCCAGGTTCACAGAGATAGCAAGACTGTTACAGCTGTGAATATTTCCATGATTAATTTGTTCCGTTAGTTTGACCAGGTTCTGTTTGAATTATGGCAACTTATGGCATCTACTGCTTTCAGAGGGAAGCTGTTAGAGCTTCGCCATGTTGAAAAGCCATCTACACTGCCTCTTTAAACTCCTTTTTAAGAAGTTTTCTTACTTTCCTTCAGTTTGTTTTTGCAATTAAACCAGAAATCCACTGTTCTGCATTCTTGCTGTTCCTACGTGAAGATTGGATTTGAGTTTGCTGTGCAGACTGCAGAACAGTTCCTTGATGCTAACCTTTAACCAGGTCACCACACTGCTAAGTGAAATGTGTTTCTGTTTCCTGCCTCGCTGCTCAGTGAAGCTGCATCTCCTTAACTATTGGCTTTGAACTCCTCCTGATGTTACCTTGTTGCCATGGTGGTACAGGAAGGCTCCCATTACTGTTGTGTTTTCATCTTTTACGTTTCTGATTTCTTCCTGTATCTACTTACACACTTCTATTTCTGTGCTTGCTGTTGCCACCATTGGCACGGTGATACCACATTGTTTTTTTTTCAAGAATCCATAGAAAGCCATCTAAGACTTGAAGCTCTGCTGCAACCCCTGGTTGCATTTCAAGGAGCTTTTGAAAGATTCAAGGAAGATATGCTGCATGTGAATTAAAGTTAAATTATAGGACACATTTGTACATAGTTACTTTATAATTTGTAGTCTCGACACTATTTTTTTCCTCTTCTCCCTAGCACAGGAAATAAGAGATATATTTAATTCATAATAATAATTGCTGCTGTGCTTCTCCTGTCTCATTCTACTTCTGTTACGTGTCCATCTACACCAAACTTTGAAAAGTGCTGTCATTGCTTGTCAATCAGCATTATCCAGTGCTGCACCTGTCAGCAAGCGTTTCCTGGAGCAGCACTCCTCAGGAGCATGGGGGGGGACGGGACGGGACGTGGGAGTTGTTTCCTTCCTTGTATGTCTTGTGGCAAGCTGTAGGTGATGTGATGGCAGGCTGGTGTGAGCACTTGTATGTGTTATGTGTCTGCATAGTAATAGAATGGTGGTGCAGGAAAAAATTGAGGATGAGGAGGGAGATGAATGGGGGAGGAGGGCGATCTCCCAGTGTGCCTGTGCTCTCCTCTTGCCTGTGCCAGACCTCGTTCATGTGTGAGTATTGTGTTCATCAGAGCTTATCCCCTGTGCCAGGGAGGAGGAAATCTTTTATGACACAGAATATAGCATAACTGGCCTGTTATTTAATAAAGTTGATGTTTTCCCCGCTTATGCATACCTGTGATGCTGTGTATGGATTTTGACTTCTCTTAGGTAACTCTCTTTGTGACAGCCCACTTTGCTCTGCCACATTCTCACTCAAGTGATGTGGTAGGGCCTCACTCGCAGAGAAACTGACATGTTAAAAAAAACTAAAAGAGTATGCAGATAGCTGGAGGACAGGTTTCAGAGCTGACCACTGAGCTGAATAAGGATAAGGTTATCTGTATTAAGAGCTCTGTTCTCCTAAGCAACAGAGAGTCTACTTCATGAATGTTACATCTTGCTGAAAAAAGTTGAAGACTGTGTCTCTAACATGACAAAAACAGTCAAGAGGAACACATTCATGGCAAATAGGTGCTTTTACTTCTGTTACAGAAATTTGCTGCCTTATATTTCTGCTTTTTTCCTCTTCAGTAGATGGGACTTGTAATTCACTTGGATTATTTTTCTCTGCTGTCTCTATCTCTTCCTGAAGTTGGATAAAATTCAAGAGGGGCAAATTAAGAAACACAATCTGAACGTGGGTTTACTCCCATGGACAGATTAAGGAAGCGAGGAATGTAATTAGCAGTTAAAACCAAAATGTATATTGTTAAGGGAAAGTAAAACGCAAGCAAGAAAGGAGCCTAAAAAGTCATGGTGAAGATAAGATATCTGAACATCTCATTCATTTTAATAATATGAAACTTTTATATTTGTGATTTTTTTTGCATCAAATTTGTTGCAAAATGGGATTTTCCCTAACACAGCTAATATGTTGATTAGCTCTCTAAGTGTAAAACGTATTTCGTTATTACATGGTTTTTCAGGCGTGCTTTAATGCTCTTAATGTAGTTTGTTTGATCTACTGAGGTAGAAGCAAGATGAAAAATGTGAAAGAAGAGTTGGTATTTTAATCTTCTTTGCTACTGAATGCTGAATTTGCCCTAACTGTGCTTTTATTATGAACATCTCCAGAAGTGCTCTGCTTGGGAAAAAAAAAAGAAAAGAAAGAAGTGCTATAATAGAGTTCCTGGCAGAGTCTCTGCCTCCTTAATTCTTTAAGGAGGCCTGCTTTATTCTCTCTTCTTTTTTTTTCTCTCAACAATTAATATATAAATTGTGTAAACTTTGGCATCTTCTGTTCCACTGTTCCACCCATCTAGAGCTTTTTATTTATCTTTTTTTTTTCTTTTTTTTTTTTTTTTCCCCCCACATACATTTATAACAGCCCTTTCTTCTCCTTTCATCTGAGATCTTTTTCTGGAAGTACATTAGTAAGTTTGGAGAGAAGTGCTGTTTCTAAAACAGCAGTATTTACTTGCTTTATTTTTAATGTTTTTTGGAAATGAGAGCAAATTGTTCAGGGCGTTCAGGAGCAGTTGGCTGGAGGGAAAGGTAATAGAGGAGAAAAAAGAAGGAAAGGTTCAATTAACCATGACTTTTTCTGGAGCTGCATATAGCAATTTCTTGGAAATCATTTGTGTTTTCATTCTTTTTTGAATGTCTAGCTGATATAAGAGAGAGAAATATCTAATTAAGGATTAATGAAAGGCTCTTTTATAGCACAAATGAACGTGCCTTCAAGCTAATTTCCTCTATTTAGAATCCCACAATGCGGAACTTTTAATTAAAAATTGCTAAACAAGTAAAAGAAGTAAGTGAATGCTTTCTAAATATTTATCTGTAGACTCTGCACCTTTACCATCCTATTTTAGTAGAGTCATTATGGATATTTTTCAGTGGGTTTCTCTACATCTAGCTTTTCTTTCAACTCGCTGGATTCAAAAGAAGGGACCTTTTATCTTAGCTTTGAAATGTTTGTCTTGTTCTGTGAAGTTCTTTCCATAAGTCTAGCTCCGAGTTTAGAAGCCACTCTAATTTTGCTTCGTGTTGTCCTCACTGACCTCCATGTTTATCTCAAAGGGCCATTTGGGAAGACCAAAAGTGCTAGCTTGTCCCTTCGACCCTCCTCACTTCCTGGAGCCCAAGGAAGGACAACTTATGAATCAAATCAGCAACACTCAGCAACCGCGCATTGATTTCCATTTTGCCAATCTTTCCTTGAGATGATCAAAGCAGCTGTCATTTACTCCACTGGGCCAGCTGAAGTCAGACTTTCAATCACACGTCTTTGCTGTTTTCTCCCACATGTCTTTCTCTTTGTTTGATGTTGAACAGCAATGGGAATTTGAATTCCAGTGAATCCTATATCACTGAGAAAGAATTTCAAAAGAATTTTTTTAATAGTTGAAAGAGCATTCCACAGCATGTGAGCTGTGATTGTATGCATGCGTAAGCACTGTTCACAGCCCTCTTCTTCATAGGTCCCTGGAGGAATATAAGTAAACCTCAGCAAGCTCATTAGTTAATTCTCTCCATACTAGCATTTATTTTCCCTGCCCCCTTCTCTCTCCCTCTCTGGTTGGTAGGGAAAGCCTGAGATCTGACAGTGAACTTTTGGTCTCAATAAAGCAGTTATACAGAGTTTGGGTGGAATTTCTGTGAACTTCTCTAAGAGGGAGAAAATGTGGAAAATGCTTCCTCCAAGCAAAATATGAACAAAATGTTGTGATTCATTAAAGTCCTTCCTATTTGCCTGCAAGTGAGAGCCTCACAGTTATTCAGCTGAATAGTGCGTGGCCCCGAGGGGGCAGAGCCAAACGAAAAAGAGATGGCATTGGTCCAAAGAGCAAAATGCATGTTTTCAGGAAAACTAGGAAATTTTGCTCCAGGCACATCCCAATTTGAACAGTGAGTTTATTATATTGGAATTTTATATTACTGTTTACTTTGGTTTTAAATAAAAAACAAACATTGCTTTTTAGTGCTACATGATACCTGCAGAGTGCTTCACAGACCAAACCATCTGCTTTGTTTCAAATGTATTTAAGTTTTCTAGTTGCAGTGTTTCAAGTTAGGTTAAATGCTTCACGTACCAGGTACTTCTGTTAGTTTTGGAATAAGTCTGTATCAACTTCCTAATACTGTAATTTCTTTGTTTCTGAAGTACAAAGTACCATTGTTTGATATTAGCCTTTTGATTTTCTTTTATCTTATTTGTGTAATTTTGCTTAGAAAATTCAAATCTTGAGCTATTCCAGCAGAAAAAAAAAATGCTAAAGACTGATGGTGGAAGTGCGAGGACGTGTGGTTAAAGTGCTTGCAGGAGGGAGCAGAGGTGCTGTGCAGAGGTGTTGGGCACTGCCCTGCCCAGCAGGCATCCCCGACCAGTTTGTGCTGCCCTTGGGTACAGGCAAAGAAGTGGGCCTTTATATGGTCATGTTTAAGACATGCATGTGGAAACAGAAGCCCAGCACTTCTCCTCTTTCAGCACAATTAAAACCCTTTCATGGGTGAGAGCTACCTGAGTACCTTATAGTTTTGTACACAGGTAGTTTTGTACCTTATAGTTTGCCACTTTAATACTAGTTAGTATGCTGTATTTATGTTTGCACCTGTGTGAGAGTCCCAGCCAACAGATCGTGGTATTGGTGTTAGCTGGGACCAGGAGGCATCTGCAGCCAGGGGCTTGACCTGGACACAGCTGTTCCACAGCCTGTAATAATACTTTTCCTTGCATCTAGTGCATGCATGCTGCTATGCAGACTGTGTTGTTCACAGTGCATTTCTAGATAGGATTTCCTTTTCAACTTACTGTCCTGCATTTGCAAATGCAAATCTTGTTTTTTATTGAATTTCTGGTCGCGTTCCATTGCCCATTGGTTGTACATGTGATTTCCCTAGAACTCTCTTTCAGAGGAAGAGGTTATAGATACATGTGCCTACTGCTGGCTAACAGGAAGGCTCCTGTTGGCATGTCTCTTCCAGCCTAAGCACACGGACGCCCTGGAAACTATCTGTCTCCCTGTGTCTGTGTGCATGGTAAATACTGCTGAGCTGTAGTTGTTTTCCACCACAGAGGATCTGATTGCTCTGTGCCATTCATATTGTGCAGGTGCTGGATACGTGGAATACTTTACATAATTTCACATCTTACTGCCTCACATATACAGCCTGTGTTATCTCTTAGACAAATAATGGAAATTACAAAGTTATTCATTTTCCTTTTGTTGTGGTCTTAACTGCCTGAATGCAACTGCAGACTGTAATGGTAAGGAGAAACCTGGGGAATGTGAAAATGGTTAGAGATAAGTGGTTAAAAAGATAATCTGTGTGAGCTTAATACCTGTAAGTAATCAACAAAATCAGGGCTTTGGGTTCTCAGCTTTCTCTGGAGGAGGGCTGTGGCACCACGGCTGGGGAGCCAGCTGAAGAGGCAGTCCCTGTAAATCACGGTATCTGGGGGGGAATGCTCTGCACCATGAGACTCTCACTTGCTCCCTGCTCTTTGCTTTGTCTTCGTGCTGCTGCCCATGCATGTGAGATGACAGCACAGAGCTGTGGTGCATTCAGCTCCAGGGCCCTCTCAATCTGCCATGGGTCCGTCTGGACGGTGCGCTTCTTCCCTCTGTTCACCTGAGGCATGTGAGCAAATGAACAAATGTAACATCCAAGATGAGCTTCGTCCTTACTTGTGGAAAGACTGTTTCTTGAGAAAACCCTCTATTTGTTTTACGTAAGGTTTTCAGTTGTTTGAGAAATTCAGCTGTGTACAGATGAAAGTGATAAATTCCAAAAAACACCCAGAAAAGATTCTACAGATATCACCACGTAGAGATTCTACACAAAAAGTTAGAAACCAAAGCTACTGGCTGCTGAGAGGAAATAGAAAAAAATAAGTTCTGATGTCCCATGAATCAATTCTGCTTTGTGGGAAGAACGTTGTCATAGCCCCAGATCATGAAGAGAAAAAGCTGTGAGCGCTCCAGGAGCTGTGGGGCTGAGGGAAAGAATTTACAGCAGCCCCTGGGAGAGAGTTTGGGGAAGGAGGGCAGCTGCCCTGTGCTGTGTAGGGAAAGCCTGGGCAGCCTGCAGCTATGCACAGCATTCCGGTGTCACTTTCCACTGGGAGATGTGTGATAGGAGCTGTTTGCCTTCCAAGGCCTTAAGAAGCAAATAGAAAAATCCATTTTTTTAATTCCATGGACATGTCTATGAGAAGCATCCAGAGCCACGTCATCAGACTGCTCACAGTCACAGCAGATAGAAGCTCTTAAATTATTTTAAGCTTTTGTTTTCCTAGACAAAAATAATTGCTCAGTGAGTTTAGCTCAGAGCTTTAAAATGACTTGTCTTGAGCACATTACAGCACCCACATCCTATTGAATCACACTGTGTGTAGGCTCTTGGCAGGAGCGACTTCACATCTGTTTTAAAATTTTTGAATCTCTTTTAATATAATAAAGATAAAGTTTATGAGTCTTTAAAACTGTGGTGTGGGAAAGGGTCGGCTGACTGCTGAAAAGCTGGTGTGGTGATCAAAATGAAGTAACAAGAATAGACATGGTCTATATTATAAAAACATGTCTGACATGAAAACAATGGCTTCTTCTAATCCTGCTGTGACTTTGGTTTGTCCTGTAGCTGCCTTCAACTTCATTTAACTTTGGCTTGGAAAGGGAAGACTATATAAATACAAGAAGTTGATCTTTGGTGGGATGGCTTATGGTGCTGTGCTCCTATCAAAAGAAATGAGCAACCAAGAATATAGCAGAAGGGCAACTTCTCAGCACTACAACTGAAACAACTGCATGTGTGTGTGTGGACATTGTTGGTGCAGAAGTTAATCAAGTAGATGAGATGAAGACAGTAACCTAGAGATTCAGAGTAGAGTGAAACAATCATTGTCAGATCATTTCACTACAGTTTTCTGACTGTAAACTCGTGGTTGTGGATTAAGTACAAGGAATTATCTATGGCCTGCTGTGCTGATGTGAATGACAAAAATGTTAAATGAATAGTGCAAAAACAGATTGGTAAAATTATCATGCAGCCAGATTTTGCTAAGATACGTGAAATAGTCATTTAGCTTAGTAAAGCTAAACAGTTGTGTTGTTCAATAACAATTCTAGCAATTCTTCCTCTTAATATTGAAATCTCTTTATGTTCTGAGTTACACTTTCAAGAAACCATGTTGGGAAAACTTCATTTAGAGGGCTGCTCCAGAACGTATCATTACACTGGCCAGTGATGTCAGAGGTGGATGTTGGTGGGATGGCAGTAGAGGTTGAATCTTCCTGTCAGTATTCCATTGCATTTTGTTGCTGTGTGACAGATTGCAGCAGAGGGGCAGTCTGACAAAATGGTGTCTGACACAGAAGTACATGTGAAACAATTACATATGAAGCAAGAGTATACAAATCAGTTCCTCCATGTGGAAGAAGTTGTACCCATTGACAATCATCAGTGCTTGCTGAATGTTTATGGGGAACAAACAGTGGATGTGAGCTGGTGGGTGGTACATTTCAGCAGTGGTGACAGTGATGACCATGCAAAGCTGTCACACCACAAGACAGAGTGTCTTGATCCGCTCAATCACTTGGACAGGTGGGCTACAACTAGGATACTGTGTGCAGAGCTGAGTATTAGTTTCAGTGCACTGAAAACAAGGGTGATGACGTTGAAATATTACAAAGTTTCTGCTACGTGAGTCCTACAAATGCTCGCTCAGAAAGAGAAAGAACATCCTGTCAAGTTTGTCAGGGCCTATTGAACCAATATGAGGCCACAGTCCAGGGAGTGGTAACACATGAATTTCCCACTAAAGAAAAAAAAAAGTTGAAGATGCAGCCCTCAGCTGGTAAAGTGATGTGCAGTGTCTTTTGGGATTAGGAAGGGCTGTCCTTCTAGATTCGCTGGAACCTGGGCAAACCATCAACTCTGACCACTACATTGTGACACTGACTAAGCTGAGGACTCAAGCTTCCACGGTCAGGCTGGATAAGAACACAGTCTCTTGCAACACAATAATGCCAGGCCCTGTATCAGTCTGAAGACCATGGAGCATGTTGCCAGTCTTGACTGGACTGTCCAACCACATCCACCGGATAATTAGGATTAGGGGCCTCCCAACTTCCATCTGTTTCAGCCAATGAAAGGTGGACTGTGCAGATATTTTATTAGCAATTATACCATCATAGCAGATGTGAAAGTGGATCACCTCTGCTGGTGCAGATTTTTACAGGCACAGAATACAGGCTCTTGTTCATCACTGGTGAAAATGCATAGCTAATGGTGGTGACAATGTTAAAAAATAATTCTTTGTAGCTGAGAATGTAGCTCTATCAAATGGTGTTATTTTGCTGTTTTTGTCTGTTGTAGTTTCCATGGAAATAAGTAGGAGGCAATACTTTCGGAGTGACCTATGCACATTGTCTGACTGTCCTCTGTTAATATGCCTGTTTGCTGTATTTCAGTTCTCTGGTGCTGCAGGGTGTCAGGAGCGCTTGCCTTCTCATAAGTTAATTAAATAACTAAGTTACATCTATACAAAAGGGACTTTTCTTTGAAAGCAGTATTTCATAAAGGAAATTGAGACATCTTTTCCAATAAGAGGAAAGTGGTATGTTTTTGTTGGGAAGCAACGTTCAGTAAAATTGTTTTAACATACTAATATCTCAGTCCGGATCCATGTAGTTTTACCAAGGGTTTTCAATAGCAGTTAAACTGAATATTTGCTGGAGCACGCTTGGCTGTTGAAAATCACTGCCAGATCTTTTCAAGTTGTGAACTTTTAGGCTCAGTCTCTAACCGTTACCAGGCTGCTGAAGCAACAAAGTTTCTGGAGGGGGCTTAGGAAACAGTTCTTTAGTTTTCTTTATTGAGAATCTCCAGCAAATCTAAAAACAAACGAACAAACAAAACACAGCACAAAATATGTTTTTTCTCTACAATTGTTGAAGGTTTCTGTCTCTTCCCTGCATAAGTAGGTTGGCACATGTCATGGAAGGATTTTCCCTCTGAGAAGTGGGAGCTGTTTTCACAAACAACTTTTTTTTTTTCTTTTTTTTTTCTAGCAACGTGTAAAAGATTTAAAAAGATTTAAGATTAAGGCTCTGGATTTAAAAAAAAAAGAAAAAAAAAAACTGTGTCAAGAAAGCTGTCAGAATAGTTTGTCTCAAAAATACAGTTTTAAATATGTATTTTTTTCCTAAAGTAAAAACAAAATGTGGATCTGAAAATACTAATTGGGTCACATGATCTTCAAAAGCAATTTTCACTCTCTGATTTCACAGTCAGTGCTTTGGTGCCTGTGAGGCGTTTAGCTCGGTGTGGTGGCTGTTTGTGTCGGCGTGTACCTGTGTGGACTGAGGAACAGAGCTGATGTGTGCTCTGAGGACACTGGTGGAACCATATCCAGAGCTGAGCGTGTTTTCTGTCAGGCATTTTCCACAAATATGGTTCACACTTGGATGCTGTTTTCTTACCCTTTTGAGGAGTTAAGATGGAGTACTGTAATTATTGTAGCTCTCTAATTATTATTGAGTACTGTAATTATTAGAGGCTATAAGGGGTCAAGATTCCATTATAAGCATACTACAATCAGAAAACCTATTTGTTTATAGCTGTATCATGAGAATGATCTCAGCTGTAAACAAATAAAACCAAATCTGTGAGGTTAGCCTGAGGCTTGGAGTCATCACTTTTCCTTAGGATTGCCCTAACTGTTTGGTAAATGTAATGTTCTTTCATGTTATTGGGTCAGTAGAGAAGTTGAGAAATGTGAAACCGGTGAGATGTTTATATTCTTGACATGGTAAATGATGCACCTCAAAGTCAAGCCAATTTTAAGGTAGCAGTTGTGCTCATGTAATAACTGATTGCTTTCTGCTGGCATGCTGGTAAAGGGATACGTGGTGCTTCCACAAGTCAGTGTCCAGTGCCGTGTTCAATAGTAGAGTCTTTTATGCCACACTAGGACTGTTTCCAGAATTTACGGAGTAGAATCATCAGTTTCTGACTCCAATGGAAAAGATACAATTTGTGTTTGCTGTGTAAAGCATTGCACGTATCAGGAGCAAGCTCCCTCTTTCCAGAGGTGCCCCAGTAGAGATATCCATAGCTGTCAAGTGAGAAATGTTCCCAATTGATGGGTAGTCTCCAACATTTGTAGTTGTTGCTGATCAGGTGGAGTGTTGCCCACATTGTGCCATGGACCACCGTGTGCTGGAGCGAGGAGGTAAAACCAACAGAAATATATTTTATTTTTTTCTCCTAGTGATGGCAATAGCCTCACTAAATAAATATTGAAGGAAATGAGACACTAATATTTCTCTGTGTGGAGACCAAAAACTAATGTTTTGTTTGTTCAGTTCAGTTAATAAATAATTCTTGGTCAGCCTTGAAAATTCCTTCATGTGTTTGCAGTGGAAGTTGCTCTGAAGATCTGTGTTTTAGTCACTGACCAGAAATTTCCATTGTTCGTGAACATTACTCATTTTTTGGCATCTGGACATGAAATATCTCCTTCAGAATATGACAAGCAGGGGAGGACTGAAGTCCTGCGCACAGGGGAGTGGGGCTCTGGTGGAGCTGGACGCTCCCCTTGCCATGGCATGGAGCAGGGCAGTGCTGCCGCCTGGAAGGGACTGAGCATTGGAGCTTGCTGCTTCAGTGCTTTACTAATTTGCTCCGAACACTTAACATCGTGTGAAGTTCTGTAAAGGTAAAACTTATAATGCAGAGATCTCAGTTAAAAATGATGATGATGGCTTTTTTGGGGAGAGGAACAAAATGGGTGGGAGGTTGAATTAAACACACCTGCATCATCAAAGAAAAACTTCTTTGAAACCTAGAAAGTACATATCTTAAACATGTTTTGAGCCTTTCAGCTATTTGATTTCTGCTTTCCACTGATGTTCTCTAAGAGTGACATCCAAAATTTAAGATGATGACTTAGAACCATTTTGCTACTGTATTGTGTGTGCATTTTAGTTTTTCTGTTATAAGTTCTCTTTCACTTGTAGCATACGTTGTCTAGCTTTGGTTCAAACATACGTAGCTGTATCACTACAGAAATACTTGTGTGATATTTGAAGTTAAACCAATTCATTATTGTAGGACTATTTGTAAATTATAGTAGTGGCAGAAAAATCAATTAGATACTTGTTGCAAAAATCATGGCATCGCTTGTTTTTTATTTTCTTTCTGTTGCTTAATACAGAACTGAGATGACATGAAGATCATGTTATCACTGTCATTGCTTTCTCTGGGAATAGTAATTTGGTACCAAATTCATGATACTATTCACAGATTCATTATATTACATGGCAGTATGTGCAGCCAAATGAAACAGCTATGAGTACTATGAATTTATGGCCAAGGCCTCATAATATCTTACTGTATTTTAATATTTTATTCATTCTCAAATGCTGAGTGTTCCTAAGTTCTGAGAGCTGAGGGGGAAAAAAAAATAAAACAGCGAGCAGCTTTATCTTTCTTTGGGTATTATGTGTTTTAACATCTCAAAATTGAAAGGGAACTGGAAGGCTGTTTAATCACATTTATAATATCTACAAACATATTTTACACATGCATATAAATTAATATATAAATTATATTGATTAGTAGGATGGCAATAACCACATATTTCTGACTTTTTTTCCCATCCTTCCCCTTGATGCTGGTACAGAATTGTGATTCTTTGGCTGAACCACCAGTAGGGATGATATTCATTAGGGAACACCCTATTCTAAGTGGCATTAAAATCTGTTGGGTACGTGCTGATACTTCTTGTTCATGCAATTAGGGATAGACAGATGTAACAGACGTGGGATTTTTATCCTGCTTGAAGCCATGTAAAGAGGTTGAATAGGCCCAAATTATTGCTAGTTTACCTCTTTTTATTACACCAACTGTGCTGAATCCCAGATCTGGCATGCAAAGACTAACAAGATAAGGTTATCTTAGTTATCTTCAAGTGGTAGATAACCTTTGCTAAGCAGTATAGTATGGGCACAGTCAGATGTCAAGGAGCAGTCTTGACTTCAGAATCAATTTCTGAATTTTGCTACAAAAATGAGCTATCTTCAGGGTCTGTCTGTTTCTGTGTACGATATACCCTGCACAGTGGTGTCTGGATATTAGAAAAAAAGTGTTCCATGAGGACAGTTGAGACAGCTGAGCAGTGGGCTGTGGTTACCCACAAAGGTTGTGCAGCCCCTGCCCTAAAGCTACAAGAAACTAGGTCTGACCTCAGAGCTGAGCCAGGTTGGGACCGGAGACATCCAGCCTCAGTTATCCTAGGACTCTAGGGTCTGGGGTGAAGATCAAGAAGAGACAGACACCCAATTTCTGAGAGCTCCAGTATGCACAAGATAATGCTCTTAACACTCAGATGTTTGTTCTGGTAAAACTTTTTCGTTAGCCCTAACTAATTTTCCCATATACTCCTTGTGATTTAGTATTATTTCTGTCTCGGTGAGTACTCTGAGTTGAAAGTCAAGCAATTAACTGAGTCATCTGTGTTAGTCACTCCATTGTTGTTGTATGAAGACTTCCATACATTTTCCCTGGCTCACTTCATTGTGACTCTCCTGAAATAACACACTTTCTTTGTGAGAGAAATGCAGAAATGACCCGAAATGACCAACCTGCATTTATGGTGCACTATTTTTCAAATTAGTTCTGAACTCAGAAACTGATGTCCAAAGAAATCCATCTCTGTAGCAAGGCGCTCTGTCTTGCTTTCTCAGTGTGTTTGGCTTTCATTGTGAAACTGGAGATCTAACTTTCTAATCTAAACCTAGTAGGTCAATAGCTTTTTTTTTCTTCTAAGTTTACTTTCCAGAATAAATGTCATTGTTTGCATGACTTCTCTACATCTGGTTTGTGAAACTTGGTTGGAAGAAATTGCTCAAGTGCATGATGCTTATCTATTATGACTGAGTCGGTGTATCAAACACACAGAAGGAACTCTTGAGCTTGAGATTACCACATTTGCATGGCATGTTTGTGTGCTCACATGCAGCATGCAGACTTTGTACTTAATGCTGCGATCATTATCCGCAGCAGTACAGTATGTCTCATATAAAACATATCAGTCATTTGGAGTTCCAACAGGTATCTAATTTAGTGGTTGTGCTTACGTGTAGATAAACAACTGCAGGCATTACAATATTGATGAATTCTTGTTTGTATGCTCACCATTTCCATTGGGATTACATGGAACAGAGGTGTATGAATTGTCATACCAAGGTCAGATTCTTGTATGTTAATGAGTCAGCTTAAATATTTCTTCTGTAATTGCACTCACTTTAAAAAATATTATTGATATTTATTATGCTGCCATCTGGTACGTTAGATGAAACAGTAACATTTAACTTTGTATAATGAAACAGGCAGAACTAATGTTCTAAAAATGAGATTTCTTTGGAGTGGATGTTTTGTTGGTGGAAGCTTTGTTGTTTTACTTTCCTTTTTCTTTTAATTTCTTTTTCTTTCTTCTCTTCCATCACGATGATGCAGATACACCCACAGGAACCCCTCTTTGAGTTTTATTCAGGTTCACAGGGCAGCAAGGTTTTCACTTTCTTTCAGGCATCAAGGTTGGATGATGACACTGCTGCTATCAGCATTGGCTGTGCAAGCAGCCATTTGCATGGGGTAAATCCCTTCAAGCTGTGTGGACTAAAGCTTTGCACAGCGTAGCACAGTTAGTATTTCTGGCCACCTCTGAGCCATGGTGCAGAGCTCATCTGAGAGTGGAGTTGAATATAGCATTAAAAATATCAGGGATTGTACACTGTATGCTGCATGTGTGAGTGGTGACTTATTATAGAACATCTCCCCTTCTGAAAGGCTCAGAGGAGATACACTGTAGTAGTGTGCACTAGCAAGAGATAAATCCAGCCTACTCAACTAGGGATCAGACTTCATGACCGCAGCAGGCCGTTCTGGTCTAAACACTCAGGAGAGAATTGCTCTGTTTCTTTTCTCTTTTTTCTTTTTTTGTCACACATCTGAATTTTGACTTAAATCACATTAGCGGTTGTTCTCCTTTTTCCTGCCCCTTGTAACCAGAGAGTTCTTGTATTAATATTCAGCTTAGCCAGCTATTTATAATGCAAGGGAAAATTACTTTCATTTGCTTGTGTCTAATGGAAAAAATCATTCATGTCACAGATCCTGCTGTGAAACAGGGCTGGGGGCTCAACTGAGCTCTGCAGAGGGTCAGATGGGCAGGAGGACGTTTGTCCCTGTGTGTCCTTTCCTTTTGTCCTTTGGCTGGAGGGACAGCTTTCAGCAGAGGCTGGAAAGGCATGTCATAGTGAAAACAGCACTTCTCTTTTGTAGTCTCCTCAATACAAAAGATTTTTTCTAGTCCCCTTCCTTTTCTCTCCTCTTGGTATAACATTAAAATGTCATGACCCAAAAGCGTTGAGTATTTCCATGGATTGGAATTAGGCTGTGTTGCATCTCTGGCCCAGAGGCAGAGAAGTGACTGCTGCTGTGCTGCAGGGCTGTGGAGGACGAGGTTTTTTTGTTGATTTTTTTTTTTTTTTTTTTTTTTAATTAGCACCAACTCCTGAAATGCACAGCGTTCCGTTTTGTGCTTGCCTATTAGACAATATGATTTTGTAGTGGCTTCTTAAAAAATTCCTCTTTGAAAAATAAAAACTTCAATGTTTTTGCAGTCAGTCAGAAGTACGTGGGGATGATGGATACATCTGGGTAAGGATAGATGGTGTCCTCACTGTGCTGCCCCCGAAGTCCCATTTGGGAAGCTTGATTTAGATTTGTATTAACAGCATCTTAGTGACGTTAACAGGCGATGTGTCAGGTCCTTCCAGTGCTCTGATTACCTCTGAATTTCTTTGAACCGAGAACATGTGGTTTGCCCCATGGAGCGTGGGGCTTATCGGAGGAAATCAGCCATGTGCCAAGAGCACCTCAGCAACTTGCTCGGCCGGTCACCTCAGCAGCCTTGCTGCATGCGTGTGTGTTTTTGTATGTCCCCATAAATATTTCTATGCAGATGTAAGCGTCTCGCGTATATTGCACTGGGAGTAATTCACAGATGTCTGCTAGATCCATTTACTTTGTAGCCCCATATACTCTTTCACCAGATGACTTACAGCCTGTTTTCAAAGTGATGCTCCAGTAGGCAAAACAGAGGGAAACCACTTGCTGCGTGGCTTGTATCAGTAGAAAGAAACAAATGTATTTCTGGTTACTTACAAATACATAACTGTTTGAAGAGTGAATTTCCAAGGAGAGGAAAGTTGCATATGAGGATAATGGGTTATGCAGACTTCTGGCTGGAAACCATTGTATTCTTATTTTCCTTCAGGTGCAATGAGTGGAATTTAGAGCTTTATTTCTTGCATTTCTTTTTCTGGAGTATGGTGTACTGAGTTAATTGAAAATGAATCTGAGTAATATTTTCTGAATCTGCCACTGAGATAATTCTAAATCTGTTAAAGATCAGTGCAAACGTTAAGAAGAAGCTATGGATTAAAACAAATCCAAAGCTATGTATCAAAAGAAAATCCAGCAGGTTTCCCTCTTTGGATTAAAAAAACAAACAAACAAACAACAAAAAAAAAAAAAACAAAAACAAAAAAAAAACACCTGAACTTGTTCCATAAAGATTTTTCATCAAAAATTCAATAATAAAAGACGAGATACCATTCATTATGAAGATACATTGACCTTAAATGGCAATGGGTCAAGCTGGTGGAGTACCAACCCTAGAATTCAACTGAAGGAAAAGTAGGAGCTGGACATCCTTTTATTGCTCAGACTGGTTATCTTAACCATTGCTGGAAAGAAATCTTGCCAAGTGTGTTGTTTGTGATTCCCATGCCTTCTCCACCCAGAGTCTAAAAAGAAACATAAAAACCCCAAAGTAAATAAGAAGAGGGTTTGAAAAAAAACATTTGTGTAGCCCAGGACATCAGCAATGCACGATGTAGCCAAGAATGGCATTCTGTAGCAGATGTGTTGAAAGCCATCTGTTCTAGGGGCAGATAGATGTGTAAACATCTTATCATAGAGTTGAATTCTGAGAACAGAAGATCTCCAGATAAAATAATGCAAAAATGTCTTAATGATGTTGCCTTCAGTTTAATAACAAATGGACAGCATACTCTGTCAGTGAAACCAAGCTGTTTTGCAGTTTGTCTGTACATAAAGATGGTGCCTCACAGCTTTGCTGCAGGAGAACATGGAAGAGATTTGCGTTCAGTACCGTGTTAGGAGTATTTTGTTACATAATGATAAAGAAAGAGAATGTAAGCAGCCTTGCACACAAATAGTCCAATGATTTTAGGGTTATTGAGTGCTGTAATTGTGGTCTTTGTAAAACTTGGTATGGAACCATCTTAGAGCCCGTATAGAAAGAAATATTTTTAGCTGCACCACTCTTTAAGTGCACATTTTCCTCTTATTATTTTGGTTTTGACATGGGTTCTCTTTATGTCTTACAAGTAAATTTTCTACAATTAAAGAAGTGGGAAAAGGAAAGGCAGAGCAGCAGATTTTAAAATGAATTTTTGGGAAATCCCTATCTTTGCAAATAATTTCACGGAGTCTGAAGTTAGACTAAACAGCATCTTAGAAACGTGTCGTCGTATGGAAGAGTGCTTCTGCCTTGGTAAACAGAATGGGGATAGAGGTGCTCTTTGTTTGATGTACCTTCTAGCTTCATACAGTGCATTTATTTCTTCCTAGAAATTACCCTTACTAATACAGCTCTTCTGAAGAATTTCTTCACTGTGATTACTGGGCAAAGGACCTCACTTTCCTGCTGTTGTTTAAAGCAAGCACAACATTTATCCTCTGTTTCTCCTCTGCGTAACAGTTCAGAGCACATTATGGTTTTATTGGCTGACTGCAATCCTAAGTCCTTTCCCTTCTGCTGCCGTCACTTCTTGTTTTCCTGTGATGTTCATGCACCACCCCAGTCCTCATGGGAATGAGTCCAGAGGGCAGTGTTGTTGGGGCTCTGGGGTAAGGTCCCGCAGGGAAGGGAAGGGGATTTTGTACTGATAGCAAAGAGGGTCTTGGGCAGCGGTTTGGGGGAGAGTTAAAAGATTAGACAATAAATTTACTTAACAGAGACTAATCTACTGGGACTGAACTTCATATCCTGTTTGGGGATAATATATTTCCTTCTGTGCTCTGGAATGAATCTGTCATCTCAAGTCTAATAATGAGAGGCAGAGGATTTTTAATCTCTGACCCCCTTTCATATAATTTAATAAAGGCTGGTTTCTTTATCTTATTTAGAAACTAACTGTTGCTGAACTGGCTTCTGACTATTTCAGAAAGCGCAATTCAGGATTTTGCATTTTTAAATTTTAAAAAAGAGATTTTTATTTAAGTCAGAAAACAATGTACAGTGTTTTTGTTGTAGTCCTTATTTTCAGAGTGCAGTTGTTTATCTCAGCATCTCTGTTGAAACTGGGAGATGAGAAGCAGAGTCAGGCATGCTGTTTGCACATTCTTGGCTGCGCATCATCACCAGATTCCATCCGACTGGAGTAGACAGGGGTGGGAGACCTAAAGTTGGTGTGTGACTTTCTGTAGCAGGGAATGATTGTTATGTGGGAAGCTGAGTGGGGTTTGAAATGTGGCAACCACATGCATAATTAGGTCTAAAATCACAGAAGTTGTCCTCCTCCCTCCAACTGAGTGCTGCTCATTTGGCAGTGATTCTGGCAGCTGCAGATGTGTGATGCCATTGACTGGACACGCTGACTTTGCCAAGCCACAGTCCTTGCCATTGCTGGCAGCAGCTCCTGGGAGCCCTAAAACATGCTTTGACTGTGGGCTCGAACATCAGTGTGAAAAGTGGAGGAGATGGTGGCAGGTCGTGCTGAGATCTCTCTTGCTGTACCCCACTAGGAAGAGTCAGTAAAGTATATCAGAACACAGGGCTGGCCTTCTGACTGCAAAATTAGAAACAAAATAAACGCATAAAGGAAAAATACTCTTTTCTCAAGCTCTGACTGTAATTTAGATCCATCTTGAGGACTGGCATCTCTAAGGCTCTCCATCTGAAGGACAGCAGCCCAGCCCCTTCTGAACAAACTCAGCAGTCTCTGCAAGTCTCAGATATGTTATTTGTGGTATTCAAAGCACTTTGGAGATCCTGCTTCCTTCATAAGCCTATTCACCACACGCTTTCTGTAAATAGCCTTTGAATATCTTTTATTTCTAACTTTGGAGTTCCAACTTGTTTATTTTGCTTTTGCGTTATAAAAGGACCAAAGGTGAGTAGGGATGAATTTCATAATTGCAACAGTGCATTTTAGATAGTGGATTATAGGCATTAGTGCTTGTAAATAGCCATGCAACCGTATTCTTAGATACCTGTAAATTAGTACAGTCTTGACAGTGATTAAGGAATTATTTTCACACCTTCATGATCAAATCTCAGCATGCATCTGTGGTTGCTTCAGTCTTCTAGGTTGCTGTTTCCTGTGTTCACTAAATGTTATGGACACTTATGTTTGCTTTGCAGATAATGCTGAGATGTGGGAAATGGAGTAACCTGCAACATGACTGCACAAGACTTTTCTGTCTGAAGTTTACAGTGTAATTCAGTCCACTTCAACGCGATGCTAGGAAACATGGGCATAATTAATGTAGTACATGTGTAATGTGAGGGACAATTAATAGTGTTAGCACAGAGGGCAGTCCTTTCTCTCTGAAAAGGTGGCACTTCAAATGCTGTGTGCTCACCCACGGGATGCAGAAGCTCAGCAGGGCAGAGGAGGCTGTGTGAGTGCAATGCACTCACATGAGGCAGCGTTCCTCAGCAGGGAACTGGCAGTGTTTGTGGTGGGTGTTGGATTAGTAGGTTGGCAAAATCTCGGATTTAAAAATAGAACTGATTTAGGGATGTCAGTCTCTTAGAAAACATGGTTAAGATGTGAATATTTTGTTATGATCATTCATTTCCATAGTAACGGCAAGTCACAGACTCATCAGATTCCCAAATCTCTTTTACATCCTACTGTTACCTCGTTGAACAGTTTTCCTCTTCAGAACAAAACCCAATAACTCTTATTTTCTGTTAGCTGTAAGAGGTCTGGTAATTAGAACAGTAAATTTTTCCTGGTAAATACAGCATGTACATAGAGCTGGTTTTACAGCAGAAGAAAAATGGTGACAGTGGCAGTTTTGGAACAGAGTCTGATAGAAGATGTTCTTAAAATGTAAAGAACCATCATGAAGAAATCCTGTTTTGCTTCACCTTGATAAGTTAGATTATGGATACCTCTATCATATGGTATTTTGTCTTCGGAGAGACTTTTATTAAGATGTTTCATATACAAAATGTGTACGCGCCTTTATTTTGGTTGTGTAAGGGAAAGAAAAAGAGGATAGATCAAAATGGGCTGCTCGTGAGTGGTGATGGGAACAAAAGTGCAGGCTGAAAGGAAGACGGAGCTGTTTTCAGTGGGAAAGGTGATTTTCTGTAGCGTAGAGACAGGAACACTGGATTCGAACATCTGGAATGTTTGGCTTATCCCCATTAATCTGGAAAGTCAATCTTGTGACTTCTGTGGATTTATTTTCCCCCCCTTTTTAGCACTCTGAGTCATTAAATTGTCTGCTTCGTTATATGCATTAGTACATCACACTCCATAAATCTAAATATTAACTACTGTTCTCATGAATGTAGCTATTATTTCTGGGATTGCTGCCTGTGTGTGCGAATTTGTGTTCTATTTTTGGGGCTTTTTAAGGTTCTTAAGCTGTTATCTGTTTGCTTAGTGATGAAGACCTCAAGCCGCATCAGTGACCTTGTGGAGCTCTGATGGTCCACTGAAAGTGGGCAGACTTTGAGATCACATTTCTCAAGAGTTCTTTGAACTGCTAACTGATGTTGGATGGTAAACTTGCTTTTCTCCCACCTCATTTTTTTTTAATATAAAAAGTTACAGGTGGAATGGGAATGGCAAATGAGGCGCCTTTGACTGGTCTCTGGGGAAGTGCTTTATAGCTGATGCTTGTTTTGTGAGTAAATAAACAGCTTCAGTCTCCAGGACTGTCCCCAGTGCCTTTCACCAACAGTGTAAGTTCTTGTTCAGACAAAATCAAAGATCTATTTCTGATTGAAAAGTAGAGGTTTTGTTTCCTTTTACTTCTTTCATTCTTTAAAAGCAAATAATAATAATAGTAATAATAATAATAATAATAATAATAAAATTCAAGCTAAATTTCTTAAAAATGGCAGATCCTCTTTATTTTCTTCTGTTAAGAATAGAGGTGCACATTTTGTTTGAAGAGAGAAACAAACACAGGTGACTTGGCATTTGTGATGAACCCCACAAACACTATGGAGCAAGGTGTAGTTTGCAGCATGTTTCCTTAAAATAGGATGTAATTTTGGCAATAAGAAGGCCTATTTGACTGATTTGGGAGCAGGAGGAGAGACCAAAGTGGTTTATGATTTATGGTTTTCCCCTTGCTAGGAAGTAGAAAAAGTAGGATAGACTGATGTCTCCCTGATGCCAGATGTCACTTTGCTGCAAGGAATTTTTTTTTCTCTGCAAGGACCATTTTTGGGCTATTTGTTTCTAAATGTTCAAGTTAGCAAAACTGTTTAAGTAGAAATAAAGAATTGCTCAGCCTGGCCAGAATTGAAAGAGGTCGTGGGCTAAACTGCAAGTACTGGAATGGTAAACTATTTTGAATATCTTTACAAACATTTCCTTCCAAAGTTTATATTTGTTGTATTCTGGGTGTTTTACTGCTGAAGAGGTTTCAGCATTTTGATCGCTAAGTCCAGAGTTTTAAATAAATCTAAAAGACTGGGAAGAATTGGGGCTCACTGCACTTGTGCTGTCTGGGAGGATTTTCTAGCAGTAGTTACAGTCCACACAATGTAATGTAGTCTCTGTGGATCAGAGAGCTCCCAGTGAGCTTTGTGTCTTGGCCTTGACAAAGTTACCTAAGAGAACGAGCTTTTCACCAAAACACTCATATTATTCTCTGGCAGTGTGAAGTAGCAGGAAACCAGTCCTCCAAAGTAGGGATTTTTTTTATGCAATTGCCACATTTGAAGAGGCAGCTGCTGAATATTCACTGTCTAGGAGTCAATAATGATAAAAAAAGTAGTGCTGGTGGTCTCTTCTGCAGAGACGGCTCTGTCCAACATTTCTCTAAGTGCAAAGGTACTCAGTATGTTCTAAGGGAAAAGCCAGTCACCTTTTGAAGGATCCTTCATCTGCATCAGGGCAATCTGTAAAGCATGGTCTGAAGCGACCTGAAGTGGGGTTAATTTGCTTTGCACCCATTCACGTGTTTGTGACACAGGTAGTTCAGAGGAGCATGAATAGTGCCTCTCACATCTTGAGCATTGTAAACAATTGAATTCAAAGCACAATATTTATAATGTCATTTTTTATGTATAGAATAAATGTTGCAGAGTTTGCAGTTTTGGTTTGCTTTGTTCAGCAGATGAATAGGGAGCATGAGCAATCAGTGTTGCACACAACAGGCTTTCTCATCCTCGTGCTGTGTTGCTTGAGTTTCTCCTCCCAACCTGAAGAGCTCTCCGTGAGCTCTTTTCATGTCAGATAAAGGCAGCTGTAAATTTGTAAAGTACTGGGAGACAAACCTCATTTTTGCCTGTGCTCTCAGCCAGACAGTCCATCTTTGCTTGCTTCATCAAACTTTTCTTCCAAAACCTATATGGAAGCTCTGCACGGAATTGATTTAAGTTGCTGTTGTTAAAGCATGTTTATATTAATGGTGGGAAACATCTTGCAGACTGTAAGTGACAACCTAGATAAGGGAAGGAAAATGCTTGAAGAAGTTATGGCCAGGAGCACATGGCAGGGAGAATGAGCATCATCTTGGTCTAAAGAAATTAGAATTAGAGAAGAAAGGAAGTAAACATGAGTAGTTTGTAGCTTAAATTAGTCACTGGAGGTGTTAGATTATTTCAGCAGTGGTCATAAAATGAACAGTGAGACTGTTCTCTGAGAATTATCTGAAATATATTTCACTCATAAGGTGTATTTGAGTTATTAGTACGATAGAGATGCTTTAAGTTGTTTTAACATTGGAAAAAATTGTGTTTGTTTCATACCTTAACTGTTATTGGGGTTGACCAACTGCCCTGAAATAACACAGCTGAAAAACTTGATCTAAACTTTCCCATTATGGTTCACCTTCAAGTATAAAAAATGCAACTGATGACCAAAGCAGTACTTTTTATCAAGTTTGGATAATGTAGCGTCTGTGTCAGAGGGAAGGTTGCAACACATCCATCTCCAACTCTTCCATGGAGTTTCGTAGAGCTGCAGTTGATCTGTTAGAAACTATAGATGCTGGAAAAGTTATGAAAACATTAGCTAACATTTTACAGACTTGAGTTCATTTTTCCAAGGACTTTACCTATCATTTGTCCCAGAACTTCTCTTTTAGAAACAGGGTGTTGAAAGTATCACGTTGCCTTTGCACCACTGCACCCAGCTTCCTCCAAAATGTGGGACGCACAAAGAAATGTTTGGGCTCTGAGTCATAGAACAAGTGGGGATGTCGTCCCACATGAGCTGTGCTTGGTGTCTTCTCAGTGCTGGTGTCCAAACAGTTACACTGAGGCTGAGTTTCCCACCACGGTAAAGAGAGAGTGGGCAGCCAACAATTTAAATTGTATTGTGATGATTTAATAAAGTGCTTGATCAGAATAAAGAGGTAGTTTTGTCTGAGCCAGCCCACCTCCTTCACTGCCAGAACCAAAAATAGTAGGAGATGAATCTAAGCAGAAATTTGCATACACCATGTTTTAAGTGAGTCTCATATTTATATGCAAGAAGCATGCATTTTTTCCCTTTGGCATGGCAAGGCAAATCATTGCCTGTGACATCCAAGTGCTGTCAAAGTGTTCAGGTAGTGTAGGGAAATAAATGTGTTCTGTTCAGTGAGATTTATAATAGCAAAAATTGTCTATTTATCATGGTGTAGACAAATAGTTTTGCTTCTTTTTTTTTTTTAAATAGCTGACAGGAGAAAGGGTTCATGTGAAACAGTTTTTTAACCATAACCAAGGTGGTGTAGAATCCTTAATTTGATAGAAAAAAAACCCTTCACTTTATCCAAGCATCTCTAGACTAACATTTTTACTATATTTGACCCACAGTAAAATACCTCAGTACAAATACTATAGAATTTCTAAATGTGATTATTTGCAGTGAGAGCCTGGCTCTAAAGGAGGTGTTCACATTCTTGCCCATGGACCCGTGTCCTCAAGTTTCAGCCAGAATTGTCTGTGGATTTGATTATTAATATTTTAAGCACTTGATGAACAACACTTAGCAATATCAGCATCAAAACATTATGTATGGAACATAATTGGCAATTTTTTTTGCATTTGATGTTCTGGGCTTGTGAAAATGAAATACATCAGAAAATTTGTTATCACGGGCACCTTCATAACCCACGGCAATGGAAGCATTCACTGTTGAGACTGGAGTCCAGTCATCGTAGTGCTGAGTCTGCAGAACTGGTGAACGTAACCATGAACGTGGTGCCTTCTGTTTTGGCTGCGTAGCTTCAGGAAGCAGAACCGTCTGGAGAGTAAGGCCTTGGAGGCGTGTAGAGTAACACCTCAAAAGACCCAAAAAAGCCCCCACCCAAACAACAAGAAGAAGTCTTATAAAATTTTAAGACATTAAAAGCATGTTGTTCCGTGGCTTTCGGTTTAGTTTGCTTTAGTTCATGGGCCATGAACTGTGCGGATGGATCTGCCCAGGTTTCGGCAGTGGCTGAAAGCCGTGTGCCCCGGGTTCACGAGCAGTCCTCAGCAGCCTAACAGAGCCTTAGCGAGGCTCCATCCCAAACACTGCCAGGCGACAGCCCGGCGCTGTGCCGGCAGAGATGCAGTGAGCGGGGAGACGGGCCGTCTGTGCATCCGCCTTTCCATCAGTCGACGGGAAGCCGATGCGGCTCCGGGCCCAGGCAGCCACGTCCTAGCATGAGGCTCCGGGCCGTAGAGCCCGCCTTTGCTCGGCGCCATCAGGCGAGGCCGAGCGGCGAGGCACGGCCGGTGCCCGCCGCACCTTGCCCTGGTGCTGTCCGGCTGCGGCGGGCGGCGGGCAGCAGGGGGCAGCAGAGGGCAGCGCTCCCCGCCGGCACGGCGCTGCCTCAGAGCGCGGCACCGCCGTCATCCCAGCGCTGAGTGAAGGTCTGCGCTGCTGATGCTGCGTGCTTTGCTCTCGGGCTGTTGGATAGCAAAGGGAAGCGGTTTCAATCCGGTGGTGTATTCTTAAAAAGGATGTGTCAGGTGAAATATCTCCTGACTAGGTGCTGCGGGACTCCTGACTCTATTTATGGCATCTGGAGGCTCGTATGAACAAGCTCTGTGATGTTAGAGGGTGTGAGATTGTTAAAATTCGGACACCAAGGAGGAGAAAAAGCAGCTCTGCATTTTCCCTTTATTTATTTTTATTTTTATTTTTATTCCCCTAAAGTGAGCCAACAGGAGATGTTTGCTGGGAGGGCAAGTGTGGCATTCATTTCACAGCCCCACAGCTGGCACATGGAGGAGAGCATCCGAGCATCAATGAACTCATGGCTTCCTTTCCTCTCGTGGAATAGCAAGAATGTCCTCAGCTCCCTCCTGCTGTTGCTGTAGTCTGTACACATCCTTAACCAAAATAAATGGCTGTTGTGGTAGAGCAATGCATTGGATCTTTTTTTAGAGTGAGTAGGTAGAGAAACTATGGATATCAACCATATTTTTCAAAATATAACAGTTGGCATTAATGTTAGTACCAAAGTGCATCACCCCACATAATTTCTCAAGCTTTTTATAGCTTTACTAATGATGTTCTCCTTTCTTCTGTAATCTGTACCAGCCCAACACATTAAATTCAGTGATGACTTTGCAGAAAACAGAATATAATGCTGACAGGATTCCCTTCCCCGGGGATACAAAGTGTGGGAGGTGGGAGGGGGGCAGGCAGTTTGTCCTGGTGGTGGTTCAGTGCATTTTTACATTTGTTGTGGCTCTCAGAATGCCTTTTATTTAGTTTTTACATGAAACACCTCTTGTTTTTCTTTCTGTAATTGCTGAAAATTGAGAGCATTTTGTATCCTTGGAGAGCTTAGATTTTTTAGTTAATGTATGTCAGCATGGCAGAATTTAATAGTAGGTACAACAGAGGGTGTACAGGCTATGGGAGATTAGCAGCTCATTCTGGGAGAGCAAGATTAGGGTATCAGATGTTAATCTGGCTACCTCTACAGGAACAGAGCAGTCGGTATTCACTTTTTCTGAGGACGATTTAAAAAAAAAAGGAAGAAGTCATTTTATATGCAAGACAAATGTGTGTGTTTTATTTTGACGCGTTGTCATGGCAATGTTTGAAGAGAGCAACCTTATTAATAATACATGATGTTTCAGATAATGCAGTAGGTAAATCATAGTTACACAGGTCAGTGAACTGAAACCGGTGTTGGAAAGAATTGAGCAGAAAATTAATAATTTAAGCGGTACTGTATGTCTTTTCTGAAGTTGAAGATAGGCAGAAGAGATGGATAAATAGTGTATGATGGATAGAAGGAAACAGAGACACATGGTTTGTGTAATTCATCCAGCTGTCACTTACAGTGAATATGAAAATCTGCTTTCTGTCCTCCTTTGCTTATAGGTTGGCTTCATTGTCTACTCTGCCTTTTGTTCCTCTCAAAAGATTTTGAGTGGATTAAAGCCTGAAGAATTTAAAATCCACATGTTAACGAGGAGCTTTTAAATAACGTTTGTGTTCAGCTCTGGGAAGTACACCTTGTCAGCCTTCCTTCCTTTGCTGCTGTCACATCAGGAGCTATTTGTCAGCGGAGTTGCATGGGTTGATGTGTGCATTTTCAGCATCATGTTTTGTGTTGCTGCTGGGGAAAACTGAATGCAAACTGACTCCTGGCTTTGGAGGGGTTCTGAAGTTGGAAATTCCTTGTGCTTGTGACACTGGCATTGCAGTTGGATGGCAAGTTGAAGACTACATAAAATCTTACATTCTGTAACACAGGTCTTGAAGCAGCCAAGTACTTTAGTACTTTTGTCTGTAGTACAGTTTCCAGATTTATCCTGAAACAGTCTTATTTGTTCTTCTCTGACTGCTCTGTACAGAAGTCGGTGACTGAAATAAGAAAAGTGCTTAAGCTGCAAATGCATAACCTTCTAGCCATACACATTAAATAGATGATTAAAAAAATAGTATTTGTCTACCTACGCAGCCAGGCCATTGAAGTCTTGCCCAATGAAATCAAACAATGATTCACGTAACTGAGGAACCACAACATCCTTCAGCAGATGCACATGGAGCAGATGGGGTGGCAAACGTTACTTTTCAGAAAGATTCCGTGGAGCAGCTACAGGGTGTTAAATCTTGCAGGTCTTATTTTAGAAGTAGTGAATTAGGTAAGCACTGAGATACTTTCTGCTGTTGTCTGCATACCACATCTGAATGACAGAGATCAAAGTAAGAATGACTTCCTGGCTTCCCAAGGGCCCCATGTTACCTGTCCTAATAGAACATCAATAACAGGCATTACAGGCCAAGCTAGATGGGGCTGTAAGCAGCCTGATCAAGTCAGAGTTTCCCCCACGGCCTATAATGGGAGTGGAACTAGGTGACCTTAAAGGTCCCTTCCAACCCAAACCAGTCTATGATTCTATAAACCTTGTTGATGTTTGTGCTGTCACACTTCCCCTAGCAGAAATCATGCGGACTAGCCTGGAAAGGAAATGCAGTGCAGTGATCTGTTTTCGTGTTTGTTTTGAATTGTTGGCCACTCACCTATTAATGGATGAGAAAATATTCCAGTTGGGCTTTTCAGCAAATGAATATCAGAGCAGTGTTTTTTTTCTCTACACAGTTTTTTTTTTTCTTCTGCAGTACAGTTGTCTTTCCTGGCTGGAGGTGGGACTGAGCTCCATCTGTGGTATTGATGAGATATTATGTATGGTGGTAATGTGGAAGGAAAAGTCAAGTCAGCATCTGGTATGGAAAAAAATGTATATTTGTTCAGAGCGACAATCTTGCAGTGTAGGTGTGTATGTCCTAGACTTGCAGAGAATGTAAGTACACATAAACCTCCCCAAGCTCATATTGCAGTAGTGATGCACGTCACTGTAGAGTTTTCACAAAGATGATCCTCTCCTTGTCTTGAGCTGCTGTGCAATCTCTCCCTTTCAGTAATGGACTGCATCAAGTGTCACAAACCTCCCCATGGCATTCCAACCTCACTGCTCATTTGAAGTTCAGTTTTAATTCTGGCCTCTTACGCCTTTCTGTTAAAGTCTTCTGGACTCTCAAAAACAGCCAAAACCTCAGTGTTACGTTAAAGATTTTATGTGAAAAGGTGTTTTGTTTAGGATCCCTGGAGTTGGTATTGTTTACTAAATGCCCATTATTCAGATAGCTGAGGTGAGGAGATGAGTCATGCCTCTCTCTGCTGAAGTCCAGTGGCTCATTAGAAGGAAATCTCAGCAGCAGCTTGGGCACAGATTTCAGGATCTGTTCCTGCTTATGCTTGCCAGTAAATTGTGAATAATCTGCCCGCCCTTCTGGTCAAAGGGCAGAGCACATAGAAGTGTTGAAAACTCTTCGCTAAAGGCAAACATTTTAGATTTTGTCAGCGAGCTTGTTCAAATGGTATTAATTATTAAGAAGAGTATGACTTTGATATGTTTTATGGCATCTATGAACTTGAAAACTAATAGGCAGGGAACTTAGTTTTGTAAGAAATCAACACCAGAGTTTCAGACCTGTTGGCCAAGTGAGGTGTTCTTCAGCAATAGCATTTCTACCCTGCACCCTAATATGGCTGGCCCCAATAAAATGGAAAAAATCTGACAAGATGCAGATTAGCATACAGCAATAAGGTGCATGGTGCAGTTTTTCTTATAACCAGGTGTCAGAAAATGGAAGAGAGTTGATTATTTGGCATGTGTAGCTTAATACTGCGTTCAAATTTCAAATTCAGATTCTAGAAACTTCCCACAGGTGTCACTTGTAAGTAATGTGTTTCTGAAGTACAACTGCAAGTAGCTCTGCTAAATATTTTTTCTCATTTGTGGTTATTGTACATCTGAATAATGTAAAAATATCCCTGTAAACTGATAGGCCAGCAGTATCAGAACTTGGGATCCGAAGTCGACAGACAAACAGATCAGTTTCTGCATGTGTTTTTGGAAAGGTTTAAGGAATTTGAAAGTTAGTGGAAACAGCATCTGTCAGCTATTATTGTGGTGTTGCTCTTCTCATTTAGCAAGCTGTCAAACAGCAAGTTGTCAGAAGATCAGGCAAATGTACTTCTGTATATAGGCCTTGTCAAGCACTGGAGGCTCATTTGTTTCTTGGCAATTGTAGGGTCATGTTAAGAAAAAAACTCTAAGCACCTTATTATTTCACTTTTTCATTAGGCTGAAAGACACTGAATTAGAACAACTTAGAAAACTTGCTTTCTGCTACAATAAATATTTAATAACTCTACTGTAAATAAGAAACAGTAGGAAAGCTGAATTTAGTAGCAGTACACTTCACATTTCTCTGAAGCGAGCTAAATGCTGCTAACAGCCAGGCCTCTACAGATGTCAGCTAAGGAGAACCAGTATTTTCATTATTTATCACAAGTGAAAGCTGATTTGCTCCTTGTTCAGATATCCATTGCTTTCATTTACATCTCCATCACGTCCGCTTCAAAGAAAAATAATAACCTGGGACTTTTTTTCACAGAAGGAGGAATCCTTCTCAGTAGTCTTTATAAAAGAGGACCTAAGAAAGGAAATTGTAGTGTCCACATGAGAAACTTTTCCCAGAAATGCTTTTTTTTTTTTTTTTTTTTTTTTCACCCATTAATTTGCTTTTGATTTTGTTAGTAACTCAAAACTACTACAGAAAGGTATGTCTGTATATATATCTCCTTCAGAGACTTCTGAACTTCTATTTTAGGACACGATGTGAGTGAGAAATACCTTCAGACCTACTGAAGAGGAGAAGCTATCTTTTGGACTGACTGTTTTAGTACATCTAAAAGCTTTTTAGATGTACTTGTACTTAAAAGCTTCAGAGCTTTTCTGTTGTGTATTTTTAAATTTGGGGTTTTAAGAGTGAGTGAAGATTTCCTGCTAACTGTGGGATTGTAGGAGAGACCTCTTGCAAAGGAAAGGGAGAGTGGGGAGTACCAAGCCCAAACATTTCCACACTCTTTTGTCCCATTCTAAGATTGACTTGATATTGCAATGAAATTGCTTTTCTGAATGTAATGCTTACTTCAGGATTATGATGTCTGAGAAATGCCCCGTCCCCACATCCTGTTTGTTGTCATGTTTTTAAGATCATTCAGCTGCTAGACTGTGCTTTGCACTGTTTGAAAAGCAGCAGAAATTGTGAGATAAGATCAATTGCTCACCTGGGGAGGCTTACACAAGTTTCATATTTGAAGCACATGTTCCAAGTGCTAGTCAGGGTGGATAGCACTAAACTCTTACATCTGGTGTAGAACTGCTTGCTTTTATGTTTTTTTTTCCTTGCTTTATTGTTTAGAAGGATAATAAAACCTCACAATAATATCTCATAATCAGTATTGCATATCTCCAGGCACATTTTGCATGTTATATTTGCCAAGGAGAACATACGTCGTAGTATATTTTGCCTGCAGAAATGTTGAAGGTTTGCATCTGGATCCCTTTTGAAATAAATTTATGGTTTCTACCAGTGCAAAGAAGGAAGAAAACATTCATAGAATCCTAGAACGTTTTGGGTTGGGAGGGACATTTAAGTTCATCTAATTCCAACCCCCCCGCTATAGGCAGGGACACCTCCCTCTAGACCAGGTTGCTCACAACTCTGTCCAGCCTGGCCTTGAATGCTTCCACAGCCTCTCTGGGCAACCTTGTTGCAGTGTCTCACCACCATCACAATAAAGAATTTCTTCCTAATATCTAGGCTAAATCTATGCTCTTCCAGTTTAAAACCATTTCCCCTTGTCCTGTAGCTACATGCCCTTATAAAAAGTCCCTCCCAGTTTTCCTGTAGGCCCCCTTCAAGTACTGGAAAGCTGCTGCAAGGTTCCCTCACAGCCTTCCAGCAGCAGTTGAGGGAACAGCCCCAACTCCCTCAGCCCGTAGGGGAGGTGTTCCAGCCCTCGGACCATCTTCATGGCCCTCCTCTGATCTGCTCCAAAAGCTCCATATCCTTGTGTTCAGGCTCCAGATCTGGACACGGTACTCCAGGTGGGGTCTCACGAGAGCAGAGTTGAGGGGCAGAATGACCTCCCTTGCCCTGCTGGGCACGCTTCTCTTGATGCAACTCATGATATAGTTGGCCTTCTGGGCTGCAAGCACACATTACTGGTTCATGTTGAGTCTTTCATCAATCAACACCCCAAACCCTTCTCAGGGTTATTCCACCTTGAATAAATGTATGGTAATTAATTATATCTAGGTGATAAACAAAATTAATTATCTAAACAACAGATTACTTTTCGGCTTCAGCTGCTGCATTTTGCTATAAATGTTCCAGAGGCTGGGTGCTAGCTATTTTCCTTTAGCACTGGTATTGTTTCACTGATGTAAGTTAGTTCTGAGTAAATTGAGGATTAAATAGAGAATAAACCCCCAATCTACCTTAAAATAGGTTGAAACTTCAACTTTTAAAGTTTTTCAGTGTAGTTTAAAGAATTTATGCTGTGCTACCATAGTGTTTAATACCACTTCTTTTTAGAATGGTAAGGAATGTACAGGAACAAGGAAAAGAGACCAAGAGTGGTCAGATGTCTTCACAAAAGGTTTTTCAGATTTTTTCTGAATAAATCCACTTTGTTTCTCTTACTGTTATTCTTCAATCTACTTACATCATATTGACATTCACGGGCAATAAAATCACATGCTTTTTTCTCACCCATACGTGTGTATTAGCTGGGTAAGTAAGTATCACTGCAGGTGTGCCTATCTGTGTGACTCTAGATTCTCTGTGGGTCCTACTTTCCTCTGGGACAGATATTTTAGCCTCTACAGCTTCTTCTGACTCAGTACTTCCCTGGCTATTTTTCATCTACCTGCTTCCATGGCTTTTGAACTAGATTTGTTTCACCTGTTCACATTCTTTCATATTTTTTAAAAGCAATTGTTTTCACAGAACCCTGGTGGTATCCAGCAGCCTTGTACTTCTGGAAAATACCAGCCAAAATGCTTCTGGTTTGTGAATCTTGGGTCTTGCCTTTTCTCCAGATATGTTGTGATGACTGGGACTGGTCTTTTCTCATAGCTGCTCTTCAGTCCTGCCATTAGTCTGCTGCAGCTAATTTTAGCCCTGTCTAAGGGAAAAAGTTCTTCTGAAGGTGTTGGAACAGCATCCCATAAATTCTAGTTGGTTTTTTCAGTAGGAGGAAAGCTGTGTTTGACTAGTGCTATTGGTCGCATTTATGTGTTCTGCTGTGCTTTACTGAGCAATAAATTGGACGGTGGCTACGTGCACTTTGCTTCCCCTGCATGCTGCACCTTTTGTGGCCTGTTCAGAATGTGGCTAATGTAAGTGATTTATGTGATTTATTTCCCTCAGACTTTTTTTATTTTGCAGCCTCTATCAGCTTTACGTATTCCTAGATGATCTGATCTAACCTCCTGGAACGGTTATGTGCTCTTTGATTTTTATTACTGGATTATAAACTTGTCCACGTTACCAAGCTTTTTTCACTCTTACAAGTATCTATCTGCAAAAGATGCTATGAATATGCTGCTTTTCCTAACAGAATTCTGATCACTGAGTAGTTTATTTTTTTGCAATGAGCAAATGAAAATTTGCTTACTAATACAGTGAACCATTTTAAGAGGGTTTAAGTCCTTTTTTTCCTCTGTAAGTATTGGTTATAATGAGTTGTCTGACTCAGTCCCATAACTCCATGCAAATGGTTCTCATCAGATCATTTTTAAACTATTGCAATGCTAAATCCAGTTAATTGTTTATAGACTGCTCTGCAGTGTAGTTATGGAGACAATTATGATAAATCAGGTAGCTATAACTAAAGGACACAAATGTATTACTGCACCAATATATATCATATAAATCAACAGTGTCACTTTTAAAAGTACAAGCCTCAGTTAAAGACGTGAGCAAATTTTAGGGGAAAACAAAAATATTTTTAGCATTGGTTTAATTTAAAAGTTAATGATGAAAGGTATATAGTTGAAACAAATTTATTTTCTTTATATTACATCCACAGATGACTGTCATGAGAGCAATAGGCTAGACAGGGGATTAAAGTTGTGTAGTTAAGTAATTTACCCATTGCTGTGCTGCAGATCTGCTCTTTCTTTAAGTCACTGGCTTGAGGCATAGAGTTGAGAATTCTTACACCTTTAAGACATTTCATTAAACAGAATAATTTAATATTGGAACTTACAGAATGGAAACTATAGGCATTGCAGTACTTACAATATTTCAAGCTTTGAATTTAATATAAAATGCAATCTTTCATAGAAACACATAGATTGAATCCTTAAAGAAACACTTTCAAACTAAATTTTATGATACAGACATTTTCATCAAACATGCTCCAAAGAGATAAAGTGTGAACAAGGGTCCTAAACCAGGTTTAATTTGCCAGGAAAAGCTGTTAGCTGACTGTAAATTAAGTGTTTGCTTATGCTAAATAAATCCAAGATTAAATCTGGGCAGGTCATTATGGAAATTAAACATCAGTTTAATTCCATTGTTTTCCAACATTATAGATAGGCACATCTTCAACTTGCAGTAGATTGAAACATTTCAGACTGAAAATGCTGACAGCTAAATCCAGGTTTTTTTTTCCATGGATATTTAGAGGTAGGAGCTTTCACCAAGCTGCCTGCAAGACCTCATGAGGGTGTTTGCATATTGGCCGGCCTATTTACATCCAGATCTTGAATGTTGCTCGTGTTATGTATCAGAAACTCTTGATTATAAAACCTTGTCCGTGTCTAAATAGTTTTGAATCAAGGCAATATGTGTTGTTCTTCCTGGTGTGGTCACTTCGAGTCCAGTGGAGAAACACATCTGGTCCTGTTTGTGGCCGATACAGAATTCCATCGGTGCCTGCAGTACTTCCAGGAGCTGGTCACACTTCACAAGGGCTTCCATCTGCCATACATTGATTTGATGGATGTATATTCTGAACTTGTGTAATGTTTTGGTCAGCAGAAAAAGGAATCTAATAGGAATAATTTTTTTTAGTTTTGATTTCAGTCTCCTACTTCCTATGTTGTCTGATTTTCTTATTTCAGTCTGAATTGTGCTGGATCATGCTGAGATTATTTTTAAAGTTTCGCATTGAAAGTATTCCAAAGAATCCTATTCATATTGAAAAAGATTGGACTTGGAGACATTATTTGTATCTGTTAAACACTGCAGTGCAAAGCGCATCAACTAGCTTCCTTGAACTCTGCGATTTATGGCTAGTGAGTTTATGAAGAGTTTGTGAAGAAGTGAAGCTGTGTTCTTGTTTCACAACATACAATTGTCTTCTGAACTTGTTCAGTTACAGTAGCAAACTTCAGTCCTACTTTTGAAGAAGGTTGTATTTGGGAGTTCAGTGACACAGGTAAAGAAAAAACCCTTTCAATGCTCAGTATGCTTTTGTTTGAAGTATTTTTAGGTGAAATTTTCTTGGTGATTCACCATAGAAGTTAAAGTCATTCACTTAGGTCAGAAAATGGCTTTACTTTGAGATTCTTGTAATTTTGTATCTGAACAACAGAAAGGAAACCCTGATGTTTGGTGTAAGTGAGCTTGATAGAATACTTCTAGGATGTTATTAATAAGTTAAAATCCTCTGGCAATGCTGATAGATCGTTATTGAGTGGCTGAAGAACTAACGTGTGTCTCATGCATCAGAGTTGGTAATCTGGCAATTTTATGTTTGCTCCCAAAGACTCTTCAAAAGTTGGTTATTCTCTTTTCTGCAGTGAAGCTGTCTGTTGAAAGAAGACATTTTGTGTGGGCTGATTAACTTTCTCACATATTTAGGAACAAAGAACGATCTTGGTCATGATTTTTTCAAAACCATCTCATCTTTTGCTACTTGCTTTTCTGAACTGGTATTTTTCTTTTGCTGTTCGAGGTTTTTGATAACTGAATTTTCTATGAGTGCTGAAAGTAAAAAGCCTGGAATTACGGTTCTTATTTTTGCTCAGATTTGACCAACCAAAGCAAGGGTTAAACAGTCCTTGAAAAATTTCAAGTAAAACCACGTGCCATTGTTTCCAAAGTGAAAGCCATGAGAGAACAGATCACAAATCACTGTGTTCCTAGAAGATTAAATATTTACTATTTATTATTTACACACCTTTTTGAGTTGCCAGTAAGGAAGCTTGTTACTGGGATAAACAGTGTGATACCAGTGACAACATTCTTGAGTGTGCAGCATCCACACTCAAGTTCTCTTAGCTCAACTGGGAGAAAAGTGTTCTGTTAATGTGTTTTCAAATAGGTGAGTGTCTGTCTTTCTTGTGGCTAATTATGTATGAGCCATAGAAAGAAATAGGAGAAGAAAGGGGAGTTGTTGAAGTTCAAGGAAAAATATGCTTCTTTTTTCTCTTGTATTCCTTAATAACAAGAAAGAATAAAGATTTTGTTTTTAGATAAAGTCTTTAGAGCCATCTTTTCACACATGTCTATATAAAGCGTGTATAGGTATGCTTTGTATATGTATTTATGTATACAACTTTCCATCCAAGTGTCTTAGAGGACTGGCTGGAGCCAAACAATTGAAGGCAGAAAGAGGAGGAGCTTTTCCACTGTACCTCTGTCTAGACCCACACTCATTCTTGCTCAGTCTTCCAAATCCTCTAGGAGGAGGCTGCCAGCTTGAACAAAGTGACTCTACATACACACTTCTCACTGTAAAATGTACAAGTTTTTACATATCTAAAAGATTTCTGAGTGATCTGAGAACACTTTAAAGGTTTTCGTAAGATCACCTATTTGATTGTAATCTGTTTCTGATATCAGCTTTTTCATTGCAAGCTGCTGACACTGCAGATTAGCTCAGCTTTCCAGTTAGTTGTGGCTTATTCCTTTCATGCTATACATTTATGGCACTGGAAATTAATTTGGTATTCAGGCTCATTGCAGTCACTGAAGAACAGGCTGTTATTTCATGATGTTAAAGTGTGTGGATCTGTGAAGCATGTTTAGCAATTGGGAAAATAGTGGCTGTGTTCTCAGCATGTCTGGACCTTCTATAGAAGGTGACATATGGGCAGCTGACATTGCACAACACGTTTTTTAAATTACAGTGGCTATTCTGAGATCTATTGGCTGTCTGCTTTTTCTGGTTTTTATTTTCTTTTTATTTACAAGTTTTTAATAAGAAAGGGAGCTTTTACTTAGCATGATATTGTATGATACTCCGTCCACAGTTACTTGATGTGGTTAAGCTACAAGTAAAACCCGTAGCTTTTCCTTCCTTGTTTAAAAAAGGCTGAAATAGTGTAACAGCTTTGCTTAAACTCTTAGTCCATCCTTCTGTGTTTATGCTGAGTTGCTTCATCTGTCTGCATTTCTGTTTGTTTCATGTATAAAGTGGGAATAACAATTCTGGCACTTCCATTCAAAGGAAGTAAAAATTTACTCATGAAAATCAGTATTGAAAAATCTATGTGTATGAACTAGGTGCATTCCCTTTTCTCTTTCTCTAAGTAAGTTGTCTTGAGAATTTTCTTAACTTGGATAAATATCAGATATCTTGTTGTCAAGATAGTAAACAATGTTGTCTGAACTGAAGAGATTTTGTACATTTCAGAGACAAAAAATATTGCTTTAAGAGCTTTCTGAGAGCCATGTGATTTCTCTCAGTAGGAAGGGGGAGAGAAGTGTATTTGTTTTCTGACCACATGGATGGAAGTTTTTCTTCCCATACATAATAATGATTTTTGGCCAGCAAGCACTTTTTTTTCCATATCCCATAATTCTGTATCTCATTAGCATGGATAGTTTTCTCAATAAGCTTTTGTAAAACACAATGAAGCAAATCCTTGGTACAGAAAGTTTGGTGCTAGGAATTCATTCTCTGGAATTTCCAGTACATCTCCATCTAGCATGGCTGCCTACTGACAGCACAATTCCAGTGAACTGTGTCAAAGATGAATGTGAAAGCATATGAGCTGCAGCAAATATGAGGAGCGGAGGACACGATGAATAGCTCCTGAGGGTGCACAACACACAGGGAAACAAAGGAGATAGCACTCTGGCTCACAGAGAAGAGGCATCATTTCTCAGCGTGATGAAGTGCTTCCGCGGAGCTGCAGCAGCTCCAACTGCACTTACATCTGGTAGCTTCACTGCTAGAGAATGCTTTTGCCAGATTTTTCAGTGTTTCAGTGAACATGTATGTTTATATAGGAGAAAGGGGTTTGCTTTAATGTCATTCCTTCCGAGGCGTGCTTGGTAATAAACAATTCTGGATCATGGCTTGCATGTTTGCATCAGCAGCGCAAACATTACGCTGACTCTGATGCTGTTTAGAGGCTGAGAACACACCTGGGGATTTTGAAGAACGTCGATCCCGGTGCAGCATTAGTGTGCAACATTCAGGTGCCTGCAGTTCCTATTTTCTGAATTTCAGATCCCGACTCTTTTTGGTTTTGTCACTGAAGTGTTCAGAGTTGAATGAAGCTTCATGTGTACAGGTTAGGGAATGTGAGGAATTGGTGCCATGTGTTTCCCATTGCAGGAACCTTTATGATATCATCGTCGGAGAACATGCTCAATATGCCTTCCAGACTTGGCATGCTCTTTAGATTGCATGATTGCTTGGGACTGTGTCAGTACAGAAATCATATTCCCCTGGGTGTACAAATATTAAGATATTTAAAACGCTTAATCTGTAGAAGGAGAACTTTTTTTAAGGAGCAAAAAGAAAGAACATTTATATTCCAGATTAAAATGTATACAGTGTATCATTTAACACCTTGACTTAATTTTGCTCTGGGGTCTGTACCAAGCTTCCTATTCAGTGGACCGCTCATTACTGCTTGTCCATCCTTAGGTACTCACAGAAAAACATATTCTGGGTCCAGGTTGCTAGAAACAAAGTCCTTCTGTCAGCATATGGATAACAGCTGTCATTACCACTAGCCAGTTATATTGTCTGCTGTCCCAGTTCTTTATCTGTCCAACTCCAGACACTAATTCAGAAAATAAGAATAAATAATCAAGGCATGTGGAACTGAGGCCAAGGTTTTTTTATTCACAACACCTGTTGCCTTTTATAGGTTTGGCCCAGTTAATGGAAGCCACAGCGGCTTTCTAGATTTCTTGATAACTGGACACATTTCAGAAAGTGTCTTTTCAGGTTTTTTGAGTAACTCTTACATTTTACTTTCATCAAAAAGCTAAAAATAAAACAGAAATATCACCATGCATCTACTGCAAAGCAACAGGGGGTAGAAGAGTTCAGAATAGGTCAGAACTGCTCAAGTTTTGTGTTCCAAGTTGAAATGATTGCATTCAGTTGTGTAATACTGTGGTTTCCCTGTCTCTGCTGATGCCTGTGCCAAGGCAGGGGACATTAAACACCTCCTACAACTGTCCAGTTGTCCTCCTTCTCATTCTTCTCCCCCACCTCACTGATTTGTGTGCTTACTACGATTCTCATTCAGTACAACTGCACTTTCTTTCAAAATTTTCTACTTGTTATGTTTATATATATGCATATGTTCAAAAATGTCTGTTTTCCGATTGCCTCAGCTGTTTGAAAAGTTTCAACTGATTTCTTAATTTCTGCTTTGTGAAGCCTTATCAGTTTAAGCTGACAAACTTGGCAGAGGTAGAGCTGGTAGGGCTGGAAGGAAGACAGACTTCAGAGAACTCAGACCCTTTTTCAAGTCAGACAATTATCTCCCATTTATTTTATTATTAAAAATAACTGATTTTCTTAGATCTGCATTGAACCATCTTTTCTGAACAGAATATCTATGGAGGCAGCTGTTAAACATATGTTTGATTTTTTTGTTTGTTTTTTTTTTTTAATCATTTTTAGAAAGATACCACATTTCATGCATTTTATTACGTATGTAGTGTGAATATAATATCTATCTGTAAGCATACATATTATTGTTAAAAGCAAAATCCATTGAAAAAACATTTGTATGAAATAGCCAACTTAAAAACGAGCACAACTGTAGCTGAAATGCTGCCAGGCTGAGAGATGCTCAGGCACAAGGAGGGAAGTTGGACACTGAAGGTATCACAGAAAATGGAAAACATTAATCTAGAAAACAAAACTGAGCAACCTGTTCCAGTTCAAAATTCCTTTTATGGTTAAACAGTTGGCATTCCCTTCAAATATTGATTATTTTAATGTTGGCAATAGAAAACAAAGTGGACACTGTGCTTTTTACACCTGTAATTTCAATATAGTATATACTGTTATATACTATAAATATACTGTTTTGGCAGCACACGTGCAGCTTTAGAAGCCATGCCTTGCACCAGAGACAGCGTCACTGGGTTGTAATTCCTTCTTTAAAACTGCATGTCAAAATGAAAACACCTGCATGTTCTGATGTGTCTTTTCAAAGATCATTTGTGCCTCTAAGTGGCAGGAATAAACAGAGCATCAAAGCTAAAACTTCATGTAGAGCACTCCAAATGGGATTAAACTTAACAGATCTGTGCTGAGAAGATCTCTCCTCTTTTAATTCCTTGCACTGGAATTACCTGATTTTAAACAAATAAATAAAACTGTATCAACAGTGACGTGAACACAAGGAGATGCTGCAGCTTTATCAGTGCGGTCTTCCTGACCCTCTGTTTTTCAAGATTTCCTCACACTCTGACCCATTTTTAGCCACTCTGCATAAGGAATCACATCTGTGTTTTTCAGTGCCTCTAGAAATATTCAGATTATTTGACCTTCAGACTCCATGATAGATCTGAACAAAATCTATTAACAAAGCTATTAACCTTTCAGGTGTTAAAATTTGTCTTAATTTACGGCCCTACTTTCTGTTCAGCAAATTTTCTGTAACAGGCAGCCCACGTGGGAGGTTATCACTGAACTCAAGTCCTCGAAAATATTTGTGGGCTCAGTAATCGTTACCTTAACGGCATCCATATCAATATGAGCAAGTTTCTGGGTCCAGGGTCCTTTTGATTTCTGTTCATAGCACAGCCAAGTCCTTGCCCTTTGCTGAGGCTCCGAGCTCCTGCCATGATGCAAACACTTGGTTTGGCGATGGGATTAATGCTCTCATGCTGATGCCATGATTTCATCTCTTAGTGCCACCAAATCCAACCTTCTTCAACAGTCACAAGCCCACCCCAAAGAGGCAGTCCTCTTTTGATGGTACGACAGCCAGCCCAGAAAAACGCGTCCCATTCTCTGTAGTTTTGCTAGTGCCTTTAATAGATGTCTTCACTTAAAGAATAGCCGTGTACTCAATGCCTACAAGGACAGTAGAAGAATAAATTTTTCTGAATTTAGGTTTGTTGTCTTCTTGATATGAACGTTCCCCATGCCCTGTCCCTGACTTCCTTTTTTTGGCCTCAGAAGAAAATCCTAATGATTTATTCCAGCTACATACTTTTCCTTTTGCTCTGTAAATTTCATTCAGCGTTGCTATTAAATGGCAGTGTGAAACAAGTATTTTCCAATTATCTGAGACAGTTTAACCATTTAAATAATAATAAATTATTTTAGTCAGTAAGAAGCTGTATTCTATTTAGTGACAAATTTTACTCCAACCCCCAAAATATCCTGAACTTTGGTTTTCATTAATAACAGGAATGGAGGATTCCCTTAGGTTTTAGAACTGTATTTAAAATAAAATATTATTTTATGTGTTCTCAATTAGTGTGAAAATGTGCAAATGTCACAGATAGTTAATTACTCGTAACTAGAAATATTGAAGAAGGAAAGGAGACCCTGTAACTTTTCTTTGATGTGGACTCGGCTTCAGAGGAAGGCAGCTCCTCATAACTCAGTGCTGAGCAGATCTGGGGGCGTCTCCCAGGTGATAAATTGGTGCTGTGTAGCCTGGAATATATTTTGAGCTGTGGAAGCTGGGATATTGGCCACAAGGTCAGTTTAGGAAAGTGCTGCCAGCGAAACGGTTATCTGGGCCTGGTACTACCAGCGTGATAGAATTAAATATATTTTTTGGCCAGCATATCAGCGTGGGAGTTGGACTTAGGGTTGTGAGAGTGGGGCTAGCACTGCCAAACAGTCAGGCTGTCAGGTCAGCCCTTCTATTTGCATTCTTCTTATTTAAAAAGAATGAAAAAGATTTGCTGGTGTTGTCGTTACCTCTTGAAGAAAGGTCTTAGAAAGAATGACGCTTAGAGGAGAAGGTAGGAGGGCAAGAGAGGGCTGCATGGCAGGGGAAGATTGATCCTTGAGAGGCTCAGGGAGTGGGGGGAAACACGTTACAAATGGTAATAAGGCAAGTTAAGAAAAATGATACCAGATGTGGCTGTAATGCCAACAATCAGCAAAAAATGTAAACATATATAAAGCTGTAGTAATAAAGCTGTTACAGCTGTAACGTTCAGGATGGAAAGAAAAATGAGGTCTCTCTTTTTAACTTAAGCTATATCAGGCTCTGGCTTCTGCTTATATTTATTTTTCTCCTTGTCCATTTCATCCTTTTAGAATAGTGATCCATCTTCCGTAAAATTTGTTAGAGGCCATTTCCAACATTTTGTATAAAAATAAAATATAATACTGCCAACATCTTTCACAATAAATGATTTTATTTATTACAAAGAGCACTTTTGAACTCTTTGACATATTTCACAACCAATTAAATTCCTAAGTTCATGGAAGTATTTGAAAATTCATCCCATTTAACTAGAGAAAATGTGAAGCTGAGGACTAGACCTGTCTTCCTGTACGCCCCTGCAAACATGTGCACGCATGTGCTGTCTCCCCTCTTCCACCATATAAAAATGTCTTCATCTGCTGTGTCCAGTGCTGCTGGTGGAGTATCTGTGGGCCACCCAAGAGGCTCCTGTCTGCCAGTGTATCTCGCTGTGATGGGTTTGGGCTCTGGTAGTCTACCTGGCCAATACTTTCAATTGCTCACAACTGTAATTTTTCAGAAGGCCACGGGATTATTGTGTTCCTACAGCATAGGGAGTGCATGCCTGCAGAAAGTTGTGCTTCTCACTGATTACAAACTCAGTGATTCAGTAATTGGTCGTTTGTGTTTGTTTTCCATTGATTCCAGGACTGTTCCTAGCTTTCATGTGGGTGAAAAACATCTAGATTATTTATTACTAATTATAAAAATTTTCAGAAGTAATTGTTCTCTGATAAACAACCTTTGGAGACTCTGGTTATTACAGCACATGGGCCTGGTGCATTAGTGCAATCCTAGTACATCCTGAATGTGACTGAAATTCCTATGGCTGTTGTAAGAGCTGGAAATTGTGCACACAAGTGTGCAATAAAAGTTCTCTTCTGTTTTTTGGGCTTGATTCACGAAATTTACATCACATTTCTCCCACTTTATGGGCTCTTTTATATATAATTAAAGGGAAAAATTGTAATCAGGTGCTTTGTAAAACTATACTCTCAACTTACAGAGTGAGTACATCGCAATAGTGTGTGGAATTTCCAGCCCTGATTATCATACCATGTTGTTCAGCCCTTGCCTTATTTAGTAAGGAATCTCGTAAGATTGTTATCTGACAGATGTTATTGCAGTCAGCCTCAGCATTTCAGTCATATGCATTCTTCCAGTCCTTGCCACGTCACAGGTACTTTCTAACTTCTCTTGTTCTGATTTGTTGACAGTGTTCTTTTCTCATGTTCAAGTGGGAAATATCCTAATGTACAGAAGAATATTCTGGTTGTTTTCACCAGAAGGGATTCAGCTTTGATTTTGGCAAGATTAACTGAGATGGCTGTATACTGTGTGCAGGATTTTGTTCCTGTTGTATATGAGAAGCATTGCTGCAGGCAGCAGCAAAGCCATGGGTGTTTACATGTGTGTGTTAGCTCTTGCTTTTGCCTGTGATGGTTTGATTTGCTGTGGCACATAACCATGCAGCCACCACTGCTGAGATGTACCTGACTTTCAGGTGTATGATTGGTTGAAGTAGATGTCTATTCTAACTCTTCTGCACCAATTGAAACAAATTCAGTGATTCACATTTTTGAATCACGCTTCAAATGTTGCTTTTCTTATCAGCGATTTGAGATTCCTTACTATTACTGCTTCATGCATAACAAAAACACCAATTCTACCTGGGAAACGTTCCAATCCCTTGTGTTCATTTCTGATTCCTAAACTACATGGAAGAGGCAGCCTTAAAACAAGCAAGATGGTGATCTTCAGGAGAAGCAAAGGCTTTTGCACGTTGTTGCTACAGCAGTGAGAAGTGCAGCCTGTTGTGTAGCTGCTGCAGTTTGTAAACATCCATCTTTCAGTATCATCCCCATCATGCTCCTGTGAAAGCAGCACTGTCCACTGGCTCCAGTTAGTGCTCTTGATGGCGTGCTTGCACAAATCCTGTCTGCCATTGTGTAAAGCAACTTAAGCAGCAGCATAAAAGTGACCTGAAGTGTTGATCATTGAGCTCTAAAAGAAGTCGATGGTCTGGAATTTCAGAATGGTGAATTTATGTAGAGATGGAATAGCAAAATAATCATGTAAGAGAGAGGGGGGAAAATGGTTATAGAACTGTAATGAACCACTTCTCTTGAGTGCAAAAATACTTTCTCCAGAACAGTTTATGAGTTGAAAGAAATAAAGGCTCCTGAGAGCTGTTTGATACTCATCTGAAAGTAGAAAAAAACATTAAATTCTTTATGCAAAACCCCAGAAACAATACAGCTTTGAGCTATTGACAGCAAATGAAATCAGGAAAAAGGAAACTGCTGTTGTCAACTTACTACTGAGCAATTCTGGTTTTTTGGTAATCAGATTTATAGTAACTGAAGATAAACATTTCAGATGACAGTGTGTTATCACAGGTACCGCAGCAAGTCTTTGGAATGCCAAAATACTTGTTGAAGATCTACAGATTATTTTTGGAATATTAGATCTTTTTGCTAGGGCCACCCACTGAGAAAAGCAGTTGCAGCGAATAGCTGGAACTGCACAGTCAGTCTTTTATTTCCAGTGCACAGAAGGCTGTGGAAGCTGCTACTGCCCCACTGGGGCACCCAGGCAGTGCCAACTGCAAGCATGCCCCATGGGGAGAGTACTGTGGAGATGCCCATCTCTGGTGGAGCTGCTTGTCTTCCTGTACCGCAGCAGAGGAAATGGGGCATTGCTCAGCGCAGGCAGGAGCGCCCTGCAGCCCTCTGCCCTGAAGATATGAATGGATAAATAAATAGCAAAGCTGTGGTCAGGTTGTTCAGAGGGGGCCGAGAAGTCAAGTGTGGGAGTTGAGAAGAGCACAGATGGGAAGAAGGCAAGGGGAATGTGTGGGAGTCATCCATTCCTTTGTTTAGTGCATAAATAAGTTTGCATTTTCACTCTGTAATTAACACAAACTATGGAGATTTCCAAGGGGAGCTTTTGATCCCTAAAAACTTCTTGAAAATCTCATTTTTTGAGCAATTTTATTGTTTTAGTCCAAAAGGACACTTTAATTCCACCTGTGGCTCTTTATTTCCCTTTAAGCAAAATACATGTTCTTGTTACCAGAATTTTACACCTGTAGTGAGCAATGTTTAAGATGTTCATAACTAACCATAAGAATATAAATATTCATGCTTTCTCTTCTTTTGGGTGTGGAATGGTGACCTCAGCAGTGCCGCTCCTCAGCTGAGCCCCGGGTGCTCAGGTCTGTCGGCAGTAGTGGAGAGCCCGAATGTTACGGAGTTACTTCTGCACAGTGAGTTAGATGCATGGGAGGGCAGGAGGCCAGGTGTGCTGGGCGGGAGCTGCTCACAGCTCATCTCTGCTGCCTCCGAGTACTTGAGGAAATGCAACACCCTCTGCTCGTCCTGCCTCTCCCCCAGATGTCACTGTTGGTCCACACGAGGAGGCTTGGCTCTACCTTCTCTGGTGGACCTGTGCGTGTGGCACAGATACGGACCTTAGGGCACTCAGTTTAATATATTGGTCAATATCAGGTGAATTCTGCAGAAATATTATGGTCTATTTTGTTATACGCTTGAAATAACGCTCTCCTTCTTATCATTAACATGGTACTTTTCACTCATAAATACTTCCACTGTCCCAGTTCCCCTCAGGAGCAGCTGAGGGCTGTGGTGACCCCTCAGTACTGGCGGGCGTCCCCTGCTTAAACCTCGCCTTCCACCCTAATGGAATAATTACAGAATGGCAGGCTCTTATCCAATTACTCCGACGTTTTACCGTTCTTTGCCGTTAAGTGGATTGAGCTCATTGTAAAGAGATTAGCCGTGGAGCAGGGCTGAGCGCAGCGGAGCACGGCGTCTGTCTGTGCCGGCTGTGGGGATGGCGGCCCTGCGCTGGTGGCTCCTTGCAGGAGTAACACGTGGTGTAGGGAGCGTGTCGGTGCTCGGAGCATGGCACGTTCTCAGGACAGATTTCTGTAGTAAATAATTCAGCAGTGGAAAAGAGCAGGGTGTGTCTAATTGTTTTTTCTCTTCACAACTGCTGCCTGTTGCCGTCTGCATGGCCACCACAGTTAACGTCCATTTTAACAGGATATCCTCATCTTTCAGCATTTGCAATGTTCAAATTCTTTTTGCATATGCTGGTTGGTGCGATGCTGTCTTCTCTCTGAAAGATGGTTCTGAGAAATATCAGACTGATTAGTCATTAGTTTGGGTTTCATTACCTCACAGCAGGTTTGGCATGTCTATCGTGCAGCCCTTCACTTGCATTTTTTTTTTAACTGTGTAGTTCAGCTGGTCTCTTTCCTGCCCTCTTGTATTCTAAGTTAAGTCAATGGAATCTTTGCTACAGAATTAAATAAGGACAAAATGGAGCTTTGCAAATGTTGCTCTCTTGGACTTTCCTACCCCTTCCTAAAATGGTTTTCTTCCTTAAAAAAAAATAAATTACAAATGTGTTCATTTTAAGCATGACTATTTCCCAATCAATGTCAGCATAATCATCTGAAGCCATATTTAGTGACCGTAATTATAGTATCTTTTTTCATGTTTGGGGTTATTTACTCTAAAACATTAAATCTAATTTGTTTTAGTTCTGGCTAAGATTTACCATTGTGTAGGAAATACTGGATGATTTTAACTACATTAATTATTTCAGTATCTTATGAAGAATTACCCTTTGTAAAAGAAAGGCAAACAGCTGCACAAGAGACTTCACCATTGGTTTTCCCAGCCTGCAGCACTCCTTCCAAAACCTGTGCTCTAAGTGGATTTATTTCAAAGCACTGTTACCTGAGGTCTGGCTGATGAAAAAACGTTGTCTTACAGATTTCCTTGGACTTGATTCATTAAAACAAATTGTATGCTTTGTTTTGTATGAGATTTAGACATTTCCTAATCTTCCTTCAATGCATATGGTCTTCTGGGAAATATTCTAAGTAGATTTTAACAGAGCCACAATGCTTATTTGGTTGGTCTCTGTGTATTTGTTTGCTAAAATGAAGGTATTCCTGTCATATTTTAAATAGGAAGCTTATCCTGTTAAGAAGATCTGGGGTATGCATTTCAGTTTTCCTATTTCTGCAATGGAACCACGATTCAAACTGAATAACACACAACTTTTGGTCTCTCCATGGGGCTTAGTCAGTCAAATTTTGGAATTTGTAAAACTTACTGAGAAACTGCAGCTCCTGCTTGTGATTTAATTAAGCAAGCTCGTTTTCTGACCAAAGCCCATCAGCTGATAATGTGCTGGTAAATAATATGTTTATTTTTTGTATCAGATGAACTTCTGAAGCAATGAAAGTTTGTTTTCTTTTAACTTCACTAATAGAATGTACACAGGAAATAAGAAGTGTAGAAAGCTTTCCTAGAAAGTCCTCCTAGATTCAGCACCTGATATTCCTTGAAAGTGACAGGTACTTCATGCAAAACAACCTTGAAGTAAAGTAAGTTTTGCCAAGTTCTTCCCCACGGTGCCAACCAACGATCAGCTGTAGTCTTTCCAAGCAGTTTACACTTCACCCTTCCATAACTTTTTTCTTCCATTTCTCCCTACCTTTTCTCTGCCATCATCTTGTGACATTATGGGTCCTGTCTTCCCCATTTCCTAATTATGTCCATGAAACTTGATCATTATATGAGTAATTGGAGTTCTGATACAGGCTTACAGCATGCATTACAATGTAATATGAAATGTAGACACTTCTGCTCTAAGTGGAAGTGACAGATCAGAGCTTACAAATTGCATTCATTCACTTAAGAACCGCCTGGGACCTCTAAATTGATCACATGTGTTGTATGGATTATGTAATATTAATTAGGGCAGTATCCAATAGTGCAGCTGTGGTCCTTTTGATGGTTCTATTAAATCTCTGTTTTCAGGGGGTTGTAATTCAGTTTTGCAAGGCTTTTATTTCAAGGGAGGAAAACTTGGAGCATAATTCTTCATTCAGTGAAACCGAGAGGGTTAGCACAGGTATATTTAGATTTGAGAGGATCAAAGAAAAACAGTGTTCGGGAGGTCTCTGAACTTTCAGGTACTTTTGCACCTATCCTCAATTTTTATGCGTTTACAATGAACATTCTTCATCTGAAATCTGGATATCTTGTGGTTTTATTATAAACACTGATGTATTTTACTGCTCTGCTACTGTAGCATTATCTTCTAGCATATGCTGCCAATAACCTTGTTTTTCTTGAAGTATGATGACAATTGTTATGGTATTTATGACATATATATGTAACATACAGTATTTGCGATCAATTTACGTGACCATTATTAAGAAAGAACTAAAAATGTGTGGGTGGAGCACTGTTTGTCTAGACAATATAGAAAGTTAAAAACAAGTTGAGAGTAAGGCCAGATCTCATTCCTCTGCTCAGTCGTCTTAGCTTCAACTTCCAGCTGTATTGATTTGATGACACAATATTTTTATGAGGATGTGAAGATGCTGCAATTACTTTCTGTAATGTGTTTAGTTGTTCCTGGGTTGGATGCTTATACTGATCTATTTTTGATGGTAATGTTTTGAAGTTAATTAGATTTACTCACAAACTTTGCTCTAAAAGTTAATTTCCACTAAAACTCAGAGGCAGCATTCTGGGGCTGATTTAATTGGCAAGATGAGCACTCTGTCTGCTGATTTCACGCCGTTAAGCTCCAGTCTTTCTCACACAAAGTAATACTGAGTAGTCATAAAACAAAGACATTACAGGGCTGTATTAATGTCCCACAGATTATATTAAGAATTTAAAAATGACATGAGAGCTCTGTGGACCAGTGAGCCCAACTGGGTGTTGGTGATTTCATCCGCACTGTGACAAATCCTAGAAGTTCATGGATATGACCTTTTTGCCTTCATATATAATTTTCAATTTGGAGCTACAACAGAGTGCATCAGGCAGGCTGCTTCTGGCATTCCCAGGCTGCTGGAGTACTGAGACTCGTCAGTATTGTCTTGCAGCATGATTGATTTGTGCTGTTTTCCCCAAAGACACTCTGTAAACCTTATTATGTAAGGCCTGCCTAAATGCAATTTATATATTAAGAGCTGTCCTATTTTAGTACATAGTTAGAAAAACTCATCATTAAGGTGCTTCTTGGGATTCCTTTTATATATTTTTGTCAAAGGTGTTAAGATTCATGTTGAAATTACATGCTGTGAGTGCTATGTCACTGCTTGTGTAATGTTTCAAAGGAACACCAGTCCCTATCTCTTATTTGTCCTTTTCTGATTTTATTCAGTGTTATGTTTGCTCTGAAGCTCACAACCTGTTAAAAAGCAGCTGTTTTCCTTCTTGCTGTTCCAGTTCTTTCAGCCCTAAACAGCAGCAGCGCAGGGCCCAAACCCATGTGCAAGTGACATTTCTTTCTTGAGTAGCACTTATTTCCTCAAAGACACGATGCCTTTTAAGCCCACAAAAGCACTGCAAAGCAACGTTCAAGACTAGATGTATTGATCTTTCTGTATTGGAATAAAAATAAGGTTGTTTTTTTTTTTCCCTTGTGTGTGACCTTCGGTTCCATCACATACAATATCATGAATAATAAGATTTAATCTCTCTTGGTTTTAAAAATACACAAGAACTCTTTGGACTGATCATTAGGGGGGGAAAAAGGTAAGAGCTTTCCACTGACATCACCAAACTTTCATCACATTCAAAGATACTTGGTGGCAGGATACCTGAGGTGATATGTATGTTATTGGTTAGTCATCAAATCTCTTGATGGCAGCAACATCAAAAATATGTATTATGGACACATATGTCTTTTTAGGGGATCTTTGTTATTTGAGAACTGTATCTGTGCATATTTCTCTTGACAAACTTTGCAGTAGATCTAGAAAACTAATTTTATTTTAATCTTTTTTTGGAATGTGGCCTATTATTGCATTAGAAGGAGCTCCTTGATTGTGAACTGTGAATCATGTAAGTGTTATAAAAGTTAATTGCTAGTAGAATGAGGTTTTACCATCTTTTAGTCTTCATATGTGGCCTCATTTATTTTGACTTAGTTTTCTTCTATATACAAACAAACACCACCTTTGGCTTTTAGAAAATAATTTAGAAAAAAAACCTTTGAAAATCCTTAAAATAATCATTATAAATTTTGCAGCAATGTTCTTGGCTGTAGGAAAGCATTCCTTCTGCGTGGGAATGCCAAATATACCCTTAACTTACTTTAAGAGGGTTTTCCAGGGATATTTTTGGTTGAGGATTTACCTAAAGGAGTTTATTTAATACAGTCACTACATCTCACTGTTTCTGTAAGCAGCTGTAAGTCTGAATTCTGTTGGTACATCCTGTATATGAAATAGGATTATTATTGTTTTTAGTCTTCTCTGCTGAAAAACACAGAGTTTTATTATTCCTACAGTAAATTATATAATGCTCTCCCAGTGCTGTCCCAATGCTGTCTGTAACTGTGAGTGGATATCTGAATGCTATGGATTGCAAATCATTTAGAGCAGGTTTTTTTCACCTTCCCAGTAGCACACGGCTTTGTGCTTGTGTGAAAGCAGGTGTTGTGGCTGGGCAGCTACAGGATGGCTGTCACTCCTGCATGGCTGGGCTTTGATAAAGGCCTCCTCAGCTCCATCCCACATTGTGGCATTTTCTGGCTTGTGTGAGCAGCACTCTTTGGGATGCTCAGCTAAGGGGCTGTGAGGTGAAGGTCCTGGTTGGGGGGAAACCTGCTTTTTGCTTCTCATGTGGCTTTTGCCCAGCTCGGTGGGACTCGGGAAGGGAGGGGTAGTTGTCGTCAATACTACTGGTACAGAATTTCAGCTGCTATGTATCAGTTAGTTTCCTCTCTACTTTTGGTAACTCCCCATCTTTCTTCCATTCATTTCTTTGGGCAACGGCCTTTTGTAAAGCTGTGAGGTGGACAAAGTGGGTGATGGCATCTTGCAGTTATCAGTACGTGCTGTGCAGTCTGTGAAAATGTGGAAAATACTTTCTCCAGCAGGAAAGCACTTGTGGACAGGCTGTCTTCTCTAATGCAATGACTGACCTCCTTGATTCTTAGTATAATGCGACTGCAGTATTTTGCATTACTTCTGTAGGTGCTGTTTGTAGCTTTTCCTTCAACTTTTTTTATATTCAGCTTTTCCCTAAATTTTAAAGCAATGAGCATTTTGGGCAGGCTGCTTAATTTGTGTGTGTTGCCTCATGAAGCAGTGCCCAGGCCTGCAGCAGGTCACCTGCCTTGCTGCCCAGCCACAGCTGTTGGTGGAGATGGGCACCAGGCTGCTTTCCCAGCAGTCACCCACAGAGGTGATCCAAAGGAAAAATATCCTACCCTGTTCTAAGCTTTACTCTGTTGCTGATTTAGCTGCCGGGGCTAAAGCAGACTTGCCATAAAATCTGGTAGATATGTACATATTTTAATCATCTGAATTAATGGGAGGCTCTTGTATCAAATACACTGCATGGCTGAGTGTTTGTATGTACTGCTGGAAAATCCATCTCTAATGAGATTTCATTGGAAGTTAACAGAGTATAAAGAAATGAAAGAAGAGGGTAATTTAACTACCTACTGTTTATATGAAATAAAGATTTTTTTGGAAGAGCAAAGTCATTTAGCTTGAAATGCTGAAATCAGAGAAGTGGCTCAAGTATCCTTTTATTACCAACAATTTTACTTAATCCTATTTGGTGTCTTGACAATTTCATGTTTCATGAAACTTTTCCTTTATTGTTAAACACTGAATCAATGCACTTCATTTTTTTCTACGTAAGGGACTTTTGGGGGTATTACTGAAAGAAGAAAAATATGGATTATGAGGTGTCAATTGGTAGTTTACCTGGTTTGTAGAGTCTTACCTTCAGAATCACATACTTAAGAAGAAGCTCTGAAATGCTTTAGAAGACACAAATTTATTTTTCTTAAAATAACAGAGAAAACTTGATAGATTTGGTAAAGGCCAAGTCATCTTTGGCTCAGTTTTATTTTGTATACCAACAGGTTTCTTTCAATATAGAATACTGAATATCTGTACAGTGAAAAAAGCTTCCTTCAAATCTTTGTTAAAATGCATTTTTTAGTAATTAAACCAACAAGTAATACTTACTAACTTTGTCAACTAATGCTAGTTTTTATATTTAATAACACAAAATGTGTTCATGTTACAGTAACAGTAGAAATGATTTTTTTCATATTGAAAAGTGGCATCTTTTGCAAGCATAGACATCCTTGTTTATCTAAGCAAAAAAGAATTATTGCGGAGTCTTCTGATAGAATGAAACCCAGGCATGTTGGCCATTTGGAACTTAGGCCAGAAGTCAATGCTCCAAATCACTTCTTCTGCTTAGTAGCCCAAGAAGAGCACTGCAATAGCACCCCTAAAATGTTTTTCCTTCTAGTGCAGGTGTTAGTGTTAAACATCATCAATTAAATTAATGAAGATGAATGGTTTTCAATTTTGAGTAAGGCAAAGAGCACAGAATCTGAACTCTCACTTGTAACTCAAACTGTCCTGTTTAAGGACTACTAAGTGTACTGCATGGATTCCCCTGAGATAAAAGTGTGTTGCAGTAAGTACTGCTCTGCATATCTTCCAGTGCTCTCCTGGGCAGTGGAGACTCCTTTAGGTAACAAATTTTAGTGAAGCTCTGCATATTAATGAGTGTATTACAACTGAAGGAACTTTTTTTTTTTTTTTTTTTTTTGCTAAAGTGAACATTTGAAAGGGTAGATTTTGTATTTTTAAAAACACGTCCTCTTCTTTTCAGCGAACTATCAAATGTCTCTGGATAAGAGCCCTCTGCAGTGTAGGGGAGAGCAGAAATTTGGGCAGGTGAAAGGTTTATACTTTGCTTTTTTATCCCTCACCATTCTCGGAAAACTGTGCAAATTGTGACATTAAATTTCTAGAAAATGTCACACGTAGAGAGGCAATGACAGAAAAGCATGGTGCATTGATGCAGGCATTGAAGATGCTGCAGCGTGGTGGTCTCTGGTCTCCTTGCTGCTGCCCAGGTGAGCTGTGCTGTGTGCACCAGGCAGCATGCTCTGCTCAAGGGCCTGAGTGTGTCCACAGCCTGCACACCTTCTGGCTCATGGAGGAGGGAAGCTGGTGAAAAACAAGGGATGTTTGAAAACACAGCACATCTCAAGTTACCAAGTGGTAAAACAGGCAGAGGACAACTGCAGCTCTGGTCCTTTTTTCCTTAGGGTCCTTACAGTGCAGTTGTGTTTTTAAGGCAGATGAGCATAACATAATGGTTGTCACTTGGGAAGTGTTTTCACAGATATTATGGAAAATATGCTTTGCCATGTTAGGTTTGTGATAACCATCTCAGTGTTGTGTATGATTTAGGCAGCTCCCAGCAGAGATCCTGTCTGCCACGGGCTGTACGCTGCCCAGCAGGTGATGCTCGGTGTGTGTAGAACTGGTCAAAGAGCTGCTGGGACCAGTGCATCCACAAAACATCACTGTATTCATTGCAGCTCCCAGGCAGCCCTGGGCTTGCCCCATATGAGGAGCCTGATCTGCCCTGTATTTCAGAGAACCTCTGGATCTGTGTGCTGTGCCCCAGAGCAAGTGTAGCTCTGACACCTTGCCAATTTCCCCCTCCTCACCAAGCACAGAAAGCAGAGCCCCTTCTTTATTATAACCAAGCCCTCTCAGAACAGCTTTTGTTCCAGAGTGCAGCATTTCCTCCTGGAGTAGTTTTTGCAAAATCTCCATTATATGAGGCATGAAGAAAAGAAATTAAGAAAAGCGGTAAAGTGACATCAACTACACAAATTGTTGGGCTCTGCATGTTTATTTCTGTCACGTTCAGACTATTGCAAACTCATTTTTAATGGAACAGTAAGCACCTAGCCAACTATGTGCTTACTGTTGAGAGAAAATCGTGCTTTCCGGTTTCTTGTGCTTTCAGGAGTGTGATACATCTCTGCATGTGGCTGTGCTTACAGGGAGTGCCACAGAAACCCCTGTCCTTCTTCTCAAAAGACCACATAACTGCAGCTCTGCGGTGGTGCTGCTTGCACACCGGGCTCATTCCTCTCTGCTGTGGCACTGCAGGGCTGCAGGGCCTTTCAGGGCGGGGGGGATGTGTGTGAGATGAACTATTTTTGCAGTGTCCACCTCACTCTCTGGATTGCAGTGGGACTATGCAGACTTAAGATTTTCCATCCTGATGTCATGATTTAAGACTGTACTGAATCAAGAAACAAAAACTGCGTTCAAAGGGTTATTAAATGAATTTAGTATATGGAAGGGATTTTTTTGCCTGGTATTCCCATCTTGTGGGAACAGATCACAGCCAAATCTGTTCCTGGCATCTCAAAGCTGTGTTAGTAGCTGTACATACTTATTTGGAATCCTAAGTGAGATCTTTCAATGTAGACAATTTTTTTTTTAATTAATGTGATGAGGGAAAACATTTTTAAAAAATCAGTGGTTGATTTTGAGGAGCCAAGACTACAAAGTACTTTACTACACCTGCCAGCACAATGGCGTGCTGTCACTGGTAATACGAAGAGTAATTCCCATGAATACCATAAAGTTTATTTTAATGTTATTACAATATTTGAACTCCTTAAATGAGTTGTCTAGGAAGGCAAGGCATTATAATTACAATATTTTAATTCTTGCATATCCATACACTGGAGAAATCCCTATTAACAGACAGAGTCTTGTAGTAAATAGCACTGGAGAATTGCAGAGAAAGCAGATGCAATAGCAGGAGTGCCAATGTAATTATATTTTGTTCTTCTGTGCAGTTACTCCTAGGGGAGAAGGAAGTCAGTAATTGAAATGATTAGCTACCAATGTTACTGTGGTATTAGCTGGCACACAGGCAGAACCCAAAGCTTTGTCACTGTATAGTGGAGCTTTCTATATGATTCTCTCAAGGTAGAATTATTTAGAGTGATTAAGGGAAATAAGAGCTTAGCTGCTTATGAGCAATAATAAATATAGAAGAGGTAGCAATAGCAACGATAATTTGAGACACTTGCTGACAATTTGGCTCTCCCTTTATTTCTATGAGGGTATGGTTACAGTCCTTGCTAGTTTTGAACACAACTGTATTATTTCTGTAGAGACGGATTTTATGCAGTCAAGAATAGCCAGGCTTAACCTCTGGGTTGTATTTGCCCTTATTTTTTAATGACCTTGAGTAAATGATTGTCATTTTATGTTCTAGCCAAGGTCCTTGAAATGTTCCTCTCCAGAAAAGAACTCAATATTGCTGTTCTGTTCCCAGAAGATTGCTGGGTACTGTGAGGGTGGAAACCATTTGCTATTACTTAATGAAAAAATGTCCTCCATAAATCACCTCTTCAAGTGGAGCCCACAGTGAAACAGCATGAGTCTTTAGCACTGCCAGCACTCTAATAGACTTATATATCCTGGGTACTCATTATTCGCTGGCTGTTAATTATAGAGTGTGTTTAAGACAGGAAATCTGGTGTGCTTCTTAAGGAAAAAGCAGCATGCCCTATGCTACTCTTAAAAGGGAGAGGGAACCAGCAAAGGAGGGGAAGGAAATGTCTTTTGTATTAATTTAAAGGAATGGACCGTGTACTTCACCTACAGTAAAACACATCTGATGTTTTGATGCATGTAACTGGCTGGGTTTTTATTCTTTCACCCTGAAAATTGATGCTAAGGGGTTTTAAGACTTCTAGAGATGTTATTGCTGGGGTGATTTGGGTGCATCTTACAGAGTTGTTTGTCATTATGGTAACAAGTCCCTCAGGGTACGTATTTGAAGGATTTCCCTGGAGGAAGAAAGCTGGAGCTTTAAGATCTTTGTGCAGCTCCCTGCTTATTAGATCAGTTAATCTAATTAAGTGGTTTACTCTCACTTCATGCGGGCATACATCAGAAGTAATTCATCTTGAAAGTCAGCTGTATGAAATCACTGCACTGCTGGTGGGAGAGGAAGGCAGAACTCAGTGCCTGTGAGACCACCAGCTGCTGCCCTGAGCCAGGAGCCCACTTTTGTGTGCATGTCTTTGGGTAAAGCATGTAGCAGCTTCACAGCAAGCATTGGCAGCCCAGGTATGGCATTACCATACCTATGGGAGTAAAAGAAATAGGTGTAACAAAAGAGATTTATCTTGATTGGTTTCCTACCTAATAATCTACGTTTGTCAAAATGTGAGATGGAGAAAGAGCATTCCTTTCTTCACTAAAAACCTTTTTGTATCTTAATTTCTAATAATATATGCACAAATTGTCCAGTGAATCTTGACTCAATTTAATTCAGTATGTTATTGGCTGCTCTGAGCTATCATTAAGCTTGGAAGATTATGTTTGAAGACTAGCTTCATTCTGCTGGAGTAATCTTTGCATCCTGTCTGATAAATGTTTTTCCTTGCAGCAGAAAGGAGCTGGTGAGAAACTGAGGGCACTGTCTCTATGGACAGATATGTGTACTTTCATACAAAATGAGGGCTGTACCTGGTCAAATTGTTGCACTACACCTGGGAAACATTTGCGAAAGTAGGGGTTATGACTTGAGTGCTGAGGAAGTGTAGTAAGTTCTTCTATGGCTTATTGCATGTGATCTATAAGATCTGGTCCCTGATTACTGTGACACCTGCACAAGACATGGACTTAATGGAGAGTTGAGCAAGTAGCCACAGTAGTGCTGAAGGGCTTCGGAGCCTCTGACAAAGGAGGAGAGGCTGAGGGAGGTGGAACTGCTTGGCCTGGAGATGAGAAACCAGGGAGTGGGGGAGGAGCGTAATTCATCATTTTGTTCAAATAACCAATGGGAGAGAGTAAAGGCGACAAAGCTGGGCCCTTCTTAGTAGTGCTGAGTGAAAGGACAAGGGGCACAAATTGAAGTATAGAAGATGGAGCTATTTGGAAACTTCACAAGCTATTTTTGCTGATCTTACTTTAAGAAGGAAGTAGTACTGAATGATCTCCAGAAGGCTTTTCATACTTGACTGTTTGGAAAATTTCGTCTTGCACTTCTATTTTTAGACAGAAAAATGCATTGAAATCATGTTCTGGCTTAATGCTATAGTAGCACAGTGCTAGTCAGAGTTCATTCATATCTTCTACCTTGAGAGCTTGTTTTTCTATGGAGTCCTCCTCCAATGTTTGCATTGCATATGGCCTTGATCAAGAGTGGGCAAGCTTGGCATGTCTCAAAACAAGTCATGAAGAATGTGGCAAATTTATGAAGGTCTGAATTGCTATAAATCAAGTTGAAAATTCTGGCAGAAGACTCCTAATGCTGAGGATGACAGTAGGGCTGTGTTGAGTATGCTATTAATTCATACCTCTACATTTGTTATTTCAATTAGAGTTATCCAGACCTATGCCTTCGCAATGATCTTTCGTATGATTAAGAGAATTGCTCTGCAACATGCATCACCAGGGTTGCTGCAGGACATCATTATGCTCTGAAAGGAGGGCTGCCTAAACCTGTGAACTCTAGCAGTGCCCTCAACACATCAGTTAGAGGCAGGAGGTGGTGACAGCCTGCCCGGTTGTTGTGTGGCCAGAGCTGTACGGGTCAGGGGCCACCTGTGTTTGGAAAGCTCTGTCTAATTGTTTGCAATCCATAATTGTCTCGTAAAGCAATCCTTCTTGTGGTGTTTGTGAAGGGACTGTTATTTACAGTCTGGTTTCCTGAAGGCATGCTGAAGATAAGGAGGCCTGAAAATCAGATGGCATAGGGTGCAACAAAGAATAAAGTCTCCTTTCTACTGAGCTTAGAATATAGCAAGGAGAGGCCAAGTCAGGACTTGAAAACACTGCGGGGAGAGATGGTGGAGCAGCCCTGCTGGGTGCACATGCTGGCGTACCGCAACCGCTGTGCTCTGCTTCCATCCCAGCAGCTGCCGAGGAGCTGCTTACCGTCATGGACTGGGTATGTTATGAAGTTGAAGTGTTTCAACAATAACAGTTTGGTTTTCAACATATTTTCTGTCTACAGGAATAACGTTTATAAAAGCATCTACACAGATAGCAAGTATGGTTCATCTTCTTCTGCTGTCTTTCCAAGGAAAAGCTGAGAGGTGGCACTGCAGCGCGGGTTGCGGGCAGTGAAATCCTTGGCGATCGCCACAAGGAGGCCCAGGGTCCTTCCTTTTCCTGCGGGTTGGCTTCTGCCATGGCCCTCAGATGAGGAGCGGGTACACCTGGTGTGGCATGTGAGAGCTCCCTGCAAGCACTACCTGCAGGATGCAAGCCACTTTTCTTGTCAGCACTGTCCTGACTAGATGTGTATTGAACATCAGCTCAAGTCCAGCAGACCTAAATACTGATCCTTCTCTCAAAATTTTCCTTAGAACAAGAACATATCGAAAGACCTTTTTTTTTTTTTTTTTTTTTTTTTTTTTTTCCCCTCAGAGAAGCAGAGATTAGGAAAAAAACCTTTTTCTTTTTCCATAAATTCTTCCTGAAACGTGCTTGAAGCACTGGAAATATTAGTAGGCTTGTGATAAATCGGCCACAAGCTGCAGATGCAGTAATCTGTGTGCCTTTCTAAAATAACTTTTAAGAGGAACTTTTATGTCCTTATTTCTTAGCTAGTGTGGTTGTCAGAAGAGCTTTGTACAGTGGCATATATCACCCTTTTATTTAATTAAACACATCTCTAAGAAGAGATTGTAAAAATGTAGCTAGAGGTATTTTATAGAGTTTGAACTTGGGGTCGTTTTGTTCTATCCATCTCTTCTGCTCTCAGTAGCTTCTTCACATTCCCTGTGAGCAAAGGGTACTAGGGCAAAGGATGCTGGCATCGGTAAAGATCAGGATTTTTTGCAAGGCAGCAGTTTCTATTTCAGAGGATTTCTTTGCAGTGTGACTTCTACATAATATTCTGGTTTTCTGGACTTCTACAGTTCTGGTTTCAGCCTTTATATTTCTTGAATTACCTTTTAAACGTGTTTTCTATTCTGTCCTTTAGTAGTGAAGAGGAAGATGAGTGAAGGGCTCAGTTCCTAAGTTACCTTTCAGGCAGAGCTGAGGACAGTAGTTTCAGTACAAGGCAATATTAAAGTAGATAGGCATAACGGGTTTTAGTGGAAGGAGCATACACAAGGAGATATGTGAGAAAATGTATTAAATGGACTTGTGTCAGGATTCATTTGTTATATTTACTGGGGATTTGTCTGCTTGCTACACAAGCACTGTGTATTACTGTATTGAATTTAAATAACATCTACTCCTGGGGAAGATATTTCTTCCTTTTGTGTGCTGCAATTTACTTTTTATTATCTTCCATCTAATATCAAAACCCAAAATGAAATAACTCATTATCAGTGTAGTGGTACTGCCGATGAAGAAGGTATTGCAGTGCAGTGACTTCCGAATTGTATATTAGTTATCTGGCTGCCTCCATTGGAGAAAACCAAATAGTGTTCTATTGTAGGATTGTTGACTGACATTTGTGGGTTGGATTTAATAGGGCTGAAAAGAGTTGCTCCACTGGAATTTTCAAATGAATCATCTAAACTATCTATACTGTTCTTTCATGTAAGACACAGCTGTTTATGTTGCTAAGTTATGTAATCTTTAGTAGAGAAACTTCATACAGACCTTGCTTTAGCCTTTCAAACAATTCTTGCAAAAGATACCAAATGGTTATTGCTGAGGTGTGAGCTGTGTGTTGGCCCCAAGATACTTGTAGATTCGCTTAAACACAGGAAAGAGAAGGTTTTTTCAAACTGCATTGGCTTGATAGGGCTTTTATAGTTCTAAGACTGTGAGATCAGCTGCTTGCTGGAAAAGAAGCCTCAATCTGACATATGCTTGAGCTGATTTCTAAGTTTGCAAATTACAGAACATATTTTAAAAGCATTTTGGGTGGAGTTGTACAGTACATATAAGCCAAAAATGATATACATTTTTCAACTGCGGACATCTTTCCAACCCATATTATTTTAGTTACTTAGTATTATAAAATTATAAAATGCAGAAAAGGAAGAAGCTTTATGTTAGTGGTGTGATCTATCCTGCTGCTGAGCATTTCATTCTAAGCGTTGGTTTGTGTGATGGTAATGACGGTTCTGTTTTGTTTTGCACCTCAGCAAAACTGAATAAAACCCATACTGGATCATCCCCAGCTCGTAGTATCAGTGTAACTCTCAGCAGAGACACTTTTCTGTGAGGAAAACGAAGCACAGCTGTGTGTTCAGTGTTTTAGTTGGTTTATATTGCCCCTCACAATGTATACAGTGCACATTGTTTCACTGCCTCACTCTTCCATTTTCCCTCAGGTATGTGGCCACTTCTTACCAATCTGTATGAAAAGAGATTGAAAATACAAAGAATTTCCAATAGCACAAACTGAAAAGTAGTGAGATCTCCTCACCCACTAGTACTTCTGTTGATGCAATCTTCTCTTGCACAGGGCTAATAGTGCACATCACAGTACTTCTATCATTCTGTGGTTCGTTTAGCTTCTGTTAGCAACACTGTTGGACTCCTACATTGCTTTTGTCTTGGTGTAATAAATAAATAAACAAACTGTTCATTAAACTGCATTAGCATCTGTAATGAGCCCGAGCATCCCTTTTCTGCTCTTCTTTTGCCTGTAATTAAGAACTCTCTGTAGGCCAGTTGGATATGAGCATTAAGCACACAGCAAAGCAGTTAAATGCAGAATTTTGTTCTAAGAAATGGTACGATAAAATTTTCATTAATCTTGTCATTCATTGGGATCTTTCGGCAGAAACAGGATCCCTTGTGTTGGAATGTTTACTCCTATGCCAATTTATTTAAAGACACTGCTTCCATGAGAAAGTAAAGTATTTTTGACTTCGTAGGCTAAAATGCATAGATATGATAAAGGCAGCAGCATATCAGTTCTCATGTTTGGAGTCTCTCTGTAACTTGAATATTGAACTATTTTATGTATTTTAACATATCTTAATTTTTCTTTCCTGTCGTCACCTGATTTCATGTGAAAATTTCGTCATGTAGTTGTCTTTCTCTTAATTCATTAGATTTGGCATGGCTGTTTATTGTATCAGCTTGGCATCTGGCTAATCTAGCTCACTTGAAGAAAACAATATGCTTGTGCAAGCTCCAATAAAATTAACCCTTATTGTTGAAACAAACCTCTACCAATACAGTATGGCTGGAGTTCTTGCTCTGTAAAAATTATTTGGCCAACTGAAAACATGCATTTCTCTGATCTTTTTTTTTTTTTAATCTTTTCCCATCTAGTGGGTGAAATAACACCATTTTCAAAACATTTTTAAAAGCAGTATTTTTACATTCTATTGTTGGAAGAAGTTTCCCTCTTACACTGAAGGAAAGGGGAAAAAAAGCAGTGAAGAGAACTTTGCAGATCTGCAGTATGAATAAAGCAGTTTCAGTATTCTGTTTGGGGAAGCCGTAAATCCCTCTGCTATAACTTACAGTTCTAGGGGAAGTTATAAATCCTTATGCAATTGCTGACACTCTGAGCGTAACCCAAACAGGTCAGGCTTCTGAATATAATGTAGAGGAAAGTAATATGATCATGAAGAAATGCATTATACATAATTGTTTATCACAGTGATCAAAAGCCGGGAGCACAAATGTAACAGACCTTGGGATAAACAAGTATAAGGAGTAAAGATAATGACTACAAAAAGGCTATTTGGTTTGCTTGTAGCTTCCACCAGAAGGGCTGCAATTTGACAGGTGAGCAATGAGGTATAACTCCAGGCTGTGTATGTCCTCTGGATTATCACACTGTGTTGTGCTCTCTGCTTGCAGATTGCTCTTTGGCTTTCAATTGAGCAAAAAGAACTATGCCAGTAGTTTTCTATGGTGGTAGCACAGAAAGTACTGCATGTGTAACCTGGTGCCCTCTCTATGAATGCCTTAAGCAATGTGTCAGCCTACAGCTGGGCTGACTGACCAGTCAGAAATGCAGGTAGTACTGAGATTTTTTTCCCTCCATCTATTTCTAGGACTTGCCTTCTTTTCTTTTTGTAATCCAGTCTTTTTCCTCATCTAGTCTTCTGGCATTGGTAAAGTTTCTCCTCCTAATTTGTTCTTGAGCTGGCAGTGTCAGCTGTAGTGGCTTTGTGCTCCGTCAGAGGATCCATTCAGTGCTATCCCACTCCTCTGCTTCCCTTCTCCAGAGCTGAGAGTTTATTAATAAAAGGTATCTTTTTTTTTGAAGGGAAAATCACTCTTGTTAATTGCTTTTGATAGCTACTTAATATTATGTAGTTTCTGTTTGTCACAAAAATTTCTTCTCATACTGCTTTTTTCTAGGGTAGAAAGCACATAATTCTGTAGTCCTGTAGCCCTGTTCAGTTCTTCCTCCTTCCCTGCCTTACAGAAAATCATTTCTTCTCTACAGTAACAGGAAGTTCTGAAATATTTAAGACAACGGTTCATTTCGTATGTCATCAAAACCAGTGCTTGCAAGGACCCTGAGTTGAGTTCCTGTGCTGGAGCACAGGATGTGCTGCTCACTGCTGATGCCCCAAGTCTGCCAGTGCAGCAGCTGAGCAGAAATGTTAGGGAAATTTTTGTTGTTGCTTTGTTTCCTTTTACTTTCTCTGTCCATATGTCTGCCTTCTATCTCTCTGAATTCAAATGTTATTTATTCTGTTTGAGGAGAACTGTGCGGTTCTTAATGACTTACAGCTGTTCTGTGTGAGGAGGGAGAGACATGCAAACTAAACTTACAGAATATATATTCATTAATATCAAAATGCCAAAGAGTGTTACAGTGCTGTTATAATACCTCTGCTCCCACCAGAGTCTTAATGCATACACATGATAGAAGACCAACACGTGGGAGTACCGTGACCATGGGGGAGAGAAAATGAATACTGATAAAACATGTTACAGACTATGAGTAGCACACAGGAAATTTATAATCTTAGTGGGTACGCTTAATTGAGGCAGATTAAAATCTAAATCCATAGAGCTGATAATGTCTTTATCTTGAAAAGTCAACTGGGTTTCTGACACTCCTAGTTTCACCAGAAACCAACATGAAAGACATTGGGCAGCATGTCTTCAATACATTTTATTTAGAATAGATGTCTATGACTGGTCATTGACCTTGAGATTCCATTAGCAGTAATGAAGGGCAGTCAGTAGTGCTTCTGCTGAGTGTAGTAAATGATGCATATACGCAGATGAGCACAGACCCACTGCTCCATGCTGTGTTGGGATCTGCCATGGCACTGCTACTGCTTTGTAGTTCCAGTAAGATGAGAGGAAAGAGTGACACTACCAGCTGTGGGACTGCTTTGGAAAGTTTTTCAGTTTACAGGTGTTGGATTCCTACTTCCCTTCTTCCTTCCTCTCACCTTGTCACCTCTCATTGGTACAATGCAAGCCAAAATTTGTAATTCTCCACAGTGAAGAGGACAAAACCTGTTTGTCTATTCACATAAGGAATTTAGTTGACTACTGTCATAAGGAGACATTATCAAGAAATAAAATACAATAAAACATTTAAACTCCAGTTAATCAAAAGATTTCAGACTGGTTCCAGGTGACATTTAGTGTCGCTAGAAGTGTGTTGATTCAGGATTCATCTTCTCCAAGCTCAAATTTTCTATCTAGAGAGCTGGAATTTATGCAAGGGCAGTAAGTGGGAATAAGGAGCTTGTGACAAAACTCATATGTGAAAAAGAATCATAAAGGCATGGAGGCAGGGAAGGGCAACCAGAGAGGAACATAGAGATACTGTCTGACTGATGGGATTAGGAGAGCTGGAGCCCACGCTGGAATAAAGACGTGGAAGAAGACTTACTGGTTCAGAAACTGCAAAAAGTACACTGGGAAAAATGTGCACATGCTACTAAACAGGTGGTAAAAATATTAGTAAAAAAACCTCAACAGTAAGATTTCATTGAGCCTTGGATGGAGATTTCAAAGATTGTTTTGGATAAATGCTATTTTTTAATGTAAATTCAGCTGAAAAACAATCATTTGCATGAAAGAAAGGAAGCATGATTTTGAAAATGAGGCTCAACTTCCTTTGCCATTAAATCAAGCTGACCCCATCATCCCCACAGGTGTGGGATGAGGCAGGCTGGCTATAAGGCAGCTCCTGGGGGGCCGCTTGCCTCTCAGCCTTCTTTCATGGAAAGAGCCCAATCTGCAGATGGGATTTTCTGCTTATCCCTAGGAGTTGTTGAAGGAAGGATGTCAGTAACACCCAGATGTGTCTGTCTGGTATTTGGCAGTTTCTTTTAATAATTCTCTCAAAAACGATTGACAAGTTGAATTTTAAGTTGCTTGGAATATACTGCATATTGACTAAGACTGTGCTTACACAACTGCCTCCATTTTGAATGCTGAAAGTTCCCACTGTAAGTAGGAAATAAAAATTGCGGTCCATGTTCTAGACGTGCCATGCAGGTTCTGGTAGAATGGGCGCCCTTCAAACATTGCTACTCTTTCTGACACAGGTGGGAAAGGCTTTAACTCATGTCATACATGGAGAAAATCTCTGGCACATGCTGTGACCAGACCCACGGTGGAGGTGGAGCTTATTTGTGCAATCTTCTCTTCCATCTTACATTTGTAAGAATTAAATCATCCCCTTATCCGATAGACATTGACTGTAAGCATCCTTGGCTCATTCAGATTATCTGATTTGTCTAAAAAGGACATATTTGGTATTGTTATGTATTAAAGCTATTTTCTTGGTTATAGGCAATATTTTTAATGTTTTCTTTCAGCCTAGAGAACCACAGTTAGAATGAAATAATAATAGACTGCTATATGCCAACATTTCATATATTAGAGGCTTTGCCTTCTGTATAATAACACACTTAGCTTTGAAGAAACATCCTTATTTTAAATGTAAATACATTCACAACAACGAGATACATATTCTTTATTTTCCCTTGCTAAGTACATTTTTATTAATAATGTGGCATTTGAACTAGAGTATACATCTTCATTTTGTGAATCTGAAAGTAATAATTAAAGCTGCAATTCTGTTTTATTTGAAGAACAGTTTCTTGTTGTTGTTGTTGTTGTTTTCAGAGTGCATGGTAAGCCCAATTTTAAAGAAAATTTACTTTGGCCTTTGGATATAAAATTAAAATGTTCCTTTCCAAGCTCTTAATTTAGAGTTTACTGCAGCAGAGTTGTTGAGAGACATGAGACTGGGGTACTGGGAAGGCAGCGAGACCTGGGGAAGCATCTTGCAAACTGAGTATCATTTTCTGTTTCTAGATCTGTTTTAATAGCAACAGATCAGTATTTTTTAATCAATTGCTGATGCTTGCAATTACAAGTGAGAGCATTGTGACGTGTTTGACAGACTGGAACAGATTCTTCTCCAAAGTTCTTTAGATGCTTCTGCAGCAAGTGACAATAGTGGATTTCAGTGTTACGACAAAACTGCGTTTCCTGCAACTTGTCATTTGTGGATGACATTTCCTTTCTGATATTGGCATCAAGTGTTATGAAATCTAAGTAATTGAGTTTCACAGTGAGGTCATGTCCACCATTTAAATTGCCCATAAAAGCTATGCCTTTTTTCTTTCTTTTCTTTCTTTCTTTTTTTTTTTTTTAATAAAAGAAAAAAGAAAAATCCAGAGCAACTTCTCTAGTAATGGGAAAATGTGCTCATTAGGGCATTCCAGCTTTGATTCTGTAGTTTCTGTGAGTTGGAGTCAGTTACCCAAATCTTGGGTCTCATTAGCGCTGAGGTTAAAAAAGAAACATCAACAAACAACAACAACAAAAAAAAACAACAAGCAAACCCACTCTCTCAAATGACTGTGTATAATCAGTCAAACATTGAAATGCTCTAATGTGACTTTGTTATTAGGGATGACTGATGGCTGACGGTTTGGTTCTGCATAAGGTCTTTTGATTAGACGGTCTGCTTTGTTTTGAAAACATGTACCTCTTTATGCATCCTTTTCCAAGAAGAACACGGTGTATCTGATAAGAAATGAGGTAGCTGGCTTAGGCTGAATGCTGTGAAGAGAAATGAATTTTACTTTTCCATAACCAGTCAAATCCCCTCCATTATTATGTACGTGTGGAACACTTCACTAATTATCAGGGGTTTTCAACTTCACTTTGTAGTACTTCCTAACTTGAAACCAATGCTGATTTTCAGACTTGGTGAATGGAAAACATGGGAAATAAATACCTGTTTAAAAGTTACGTGAAACGCATTGCTTTTTATATTCTGTTTCACTATTTCCTCAGTTCTAGCTTTCCCTAGGAATCAATGCAGATGAAAAGAAAGGACTTCTGAATATTGAATCTGCATGGTCTGAGTTTGGGAAGCAGCTTCTGAAGTGATATATTAGGGATCCAATTCAAGCATTACATTAACAAAATATATCTATATTTACCTTTCTAAAACATGAATTGTATTATATAAAAATGGTATGAAAGAAAGTTTTGCCTTTTTTTGACTTGCCCCAAACCTCCAGCAACAGGATAGCTCACCAACTCTGGTGCTTTGGCACGTGTAATGGCAAATGATGAATTTTGGTCATTTGTTAAGTTTTGCATTCGTCTGGGCAAGTAGATTATCAGAAAGCTTCTCTTCATCAATAGAGAAAGCGAAGTCACCTTAAAGTAAACAGCAGCATATGGCATTTCTAATACTTCACTCTGACTTCTGGTGAGGTGTAGAACAATGTGGGCTTATACACCTTCATATAATACAGTAATGAAGAGAGTGCTTATAGAGATGTTGCAACAGATCACTGACAGGGCTTCAGCTTTTTCCTATTGTAATGTGTCTTCCGGTCTTGTTCAACATCTTCATCAATGACCCTGATGAGGGGATAGTGGCCACCCTCAGCAAGTTTGCTGATGATACGAAGTTGGGAGGATTGGCTGACACGCCTGAAGGCCGTGCTGCCATTCAGCGAGACCTGGAAAGGCTGGAGAGCTGGGCAGAAAAAAACCGGATGAGGTTTAACAAAAGCAAGTGCAGAGTCTTGCATCTGGGGAGGAATAATTGCATGCACCAGTACAGGTTGGGGGATGAGCTGCTGGAGGGGAGCTCTGCAGAAAGGGACCTGGGTGTCCTGGTGGACGACAGGTTGGCCATGAGCCAGCAGTGTGCCCTTGTGGCCAAAAAGGCCAATGGCATCCTGGGGTGCATTAAAAAGAACGTGGCCAGCAGGTCGAGGGAGGTGATCCTTCCCCTCTACTCTGCCCTGGTAAGGCCTCATCTGGAGCACTGCGTCCATTTCTGGGCTCCCCAGTACAAAAAAGACAGGGATCTCTTGGAAAGAGTCCAGCGGAGGGCCACAAAGATGGTGAAGGGCCTGGAGCATCTCTCTTATGAAGAAAGGCTGAGTGAGCTGGGTCTGTTCAGCCTTGAGAAGACTGAGAGGGGACCTGATCCAGGTCTATAAATATCTAAGGTGTGGGGGGCAGAATGGCGAGGCCAGACTCTTTTCAGTGGTGAGCGGAGACAGGACAAGGGGAAACGGCTGGAAACTGCAGCATAGGAAGTTCCGCACAAATGTGCGCAGGAACTTCTTTACAGTGAGGTGACGGAGCACTGGAACAGGCTGCCCAGGGAGGTGGTGGAGTCTCCTTCTCTGGAGATGTTCAAGACCTGCCTGGACGCCGACCTGTGCGACCTGCTGTAGGGAACCTGCTTTGGCAGGGGGGTTGGACTCGATGATCTCTGGGAGGTCCCTTCCAACCCCTACAATTCTGTGATTCTGTGATTCTGTGTTGCTTAGGCCACCAGCTGACTGCAGTGGGTTATTTTTTCCTGAAATATAATCTATTAGATAGAAAGTTAGAAATTAATAAGGAATTAATATAGCATATCTTTAGCTGTGCCTGTTGACTACTGCAGTAAAGGTATAAGAAGCTGCAATGAAATGGTTTGCTTGGGTGTTTAGGTCGTAACAGAACAATCTAACTGGAATAATGTAATTTTAACAGAAAACAAATGGTTGTTGATCAACTGCATAAAGAAAACAAAAGGTACCCTAACTAAGTAAGAAATCAAATAAGCAATTATTTAGTATCTCAAATAATGGTACTGTGATATGTCATAAACATTATTGTAAAGACAGAAAATCCTGCTAGCGTTAGCCAACTGAAAATCAGTTTACAATGTTCGAGGGCTGCTCTAGAAGTAATGCCCCCTATTTTATCCTGTTGGCCCACAACAGTACAGGCAGATGCTGGTGGGATGGCAGCAGAGGCTGAACCTTCCCACCAATACTCCATTACGTTGTGTTGCTGTGTGACAGATGGCAGCGGAGGGGCAGGCTGATACAAACGTGTCTGACATGGAAGTGCGGATGAAGCACAGGGGTGGAACTGAATTCCTCCCTGCAGAAAAATTGGCACCTGTGGACATTCATGGATGCTTGCTGAACATTTGGGGAGAACCAAACAGTGGAGATGAGCACGGTGAGGGCTGAGGGGTGCATTTCAGCAGTGGTGACAGCAACAGTGGGTCAGTTTTGCTGGTTTATGGGCACAGCATGCAGGCTCTTGTTCATTGCTGGTGAAATTGCAGAGCTAATGATGGTGACTGTTGAAAAAATAGTGCTTTGTAGCAGAGAATTTGCTTTACCAAATAGTGTTATTGTACTCTTTGTATCTTTTGTTGTTTCCATGGAAATAAATAGGAGGCATTACTTTCAGAGCAGCCTGTAAATATTTGTAAGAATAGTGGAGTGAGCTAGGATAAGGCTTGTACAGATTAGTTCTTCCTTGACATTTTAGCCATCATTCTTATTATTTTTTTAACCTAAAAAATTGATTTATATCAAGGAGTTTATCCTTCACTGTCACAGAAGATACTGCTGTGGAATTCAGCTAAAGAAATTGATTTAATGGTTTGACAAAGGAGAAAAATTAGATTGACATTACAGAGAGACATTTAATAAGGGTAAGAAATAAAGTCAAAGCAGTTGTAATGCATGTCTCTTACTGTTGTTCAAGTGAATCATTTAAAATACTATTGGTAGCTTTGGAGTGAGGAAGGACTGAGGAAGCTGGCTATAAGGAGAGTGATGGTTAACAGAAAAATAGGGCTGCTACATTTCTTTTTTCTGAATGAATGCTCTCAAATGGTACTTGATTTTTAATTGCAATTCAGTATGGGCTTCTGCAAAACCAAGTGTTGGCAAAAGCTGCCAACAGGAGTGTAACATACAGAAACCTGAAACCAGAATTATTCAAAGACTTAAGCTAGTCATAATTTTTTATTTAAAATAAAAAAAAAAAAAAGCAAGAAATGCTGGTACTTTACTTAGATTTTTGTATGTGTGCCTTCACCCCCCCCCCCCCAGTGCTTTTTTGCTATCTTCAGTATTTCTGTATCTGTTACCAGGCAATGATAGGAACACACATCAACAGAACTTTCTCATTAGTCTGCTCTTAGCAAAGGAAGTGGCTTTTTGTGTTGCCTGGTCACCTTGCAGCCCTGCTGGAGCAGTCTGCTAGCAATTACTGGCATTTTTGTAGCACTTTTCACTTGGAAATACACATGCACTTTTACACGGGAGTTGGGTACACCTCACGATAAAGGTATGTGCCCCTTGCCATATACCAGAGAACTGAATCACTGGGACGTATGATGACTTTGCCAAGGTTGCAAAAGTGCATTTAGGACAGAGCCAATAATTATGCCAGGAATTGCAGCATCCCATAATTTCTTTATTCCCTAGTTGAAAGTTGTCCATCTTTCTAACTGCAGAAGACATTTGCTTTGGTTATATCTTTTTCTAAGGTCGTGTTGTATATTTTTGTACTTCTGAGCTGGAAACCTGCAGATTGGAGTTCAATGCTCTAGGGCTTGCAATACAGTGGTTATTTCTGATCAACATTACTTACATTTCCTTTTAATTAGGAAACCAGAGAGGCCACTGAGACCTGAGGAGGCAGCTTGCACATTGAATATAGTTTTCTTTTTGGAGATATGTTATAAAAGCAGTGAGTTAGAATTTTGTTTAAAACGTTTAATATATATTTTATTGGTAGCTGCAATTGCAAGTTAGAGCTCTGTGAAGAGTTAAAGGACTGGAACAGATTCTTCTCCAAAATAAATTTTCTGATGTTTCAGCACTTCAGGTATGGTCCAGATTTTAGCAAGTTGTGTTTGGTCAGAGATGCCCCGTGCAAAATTGAAAGAAGTCCAGGGTAAGAGCAGAAGTCACTGCTATTTGCAGGGTAGGATCCATGCATCACCAGGCATTCTGCAGCCATTCAGTAAGGAAGTCTTTACAGTAACTACATGCCTGGATAGAAATGTTTTATTTCTTTCAAACTCAGAGGATAAGAATAATAGTGAGCCTGAAAGGGGAAAAAGATGTACAGTCATTTAGGTTGAAGTGCTTCTTAATTCAAGTGCTGTGCTACTTAGAGAATTTGATAAGAAGGATTAGAACTGGAAAAGGAAGACATTTTTAAAAGCAAAGCTATTACAGGGTTCATTACTTTATTTATATGTTCTCCAAAATCACATGAATGAAGAAAAAAAATGAGAGAAAAAAATACTGGCTTCAGTTCAGAATGTCAATTACTACTTTTTTAATCCTCTTTTCACAATTTATTTGACATCTTGAACAGTAGCCAAAAAAGCTATTATAACTATAAAACGTATTCATTGGTATAAATCTCATTAAGTTGAGCAATTTAATTAAGGTATTGACATGCTTAATTGATACGTGCAAGGAGAGACCATTTTCATATCTAATTTCCATACGCTTTCTGCTTTTAAAAAAACCAGCTCCGTAAAAATGTTATAGATTCAGCTAAGCCCTGTCATCCCAAAGGAGCACTTGCTACCATTTACCTTGATTTAGAGCCAACTACTCTTCTAAGTGGAGCTCCATTAAATGGATCTGATGTATGCCTGACTCAAACATGCGTCAGCTTCTCTTATGATCAATAGTGGAATATTTATATTAATAAAGCACCAAGTTAATTAAATAAAATAGTCTTCTGGGTAAACTTAAGATACTAGGGGATGGGCAGAGAATCAATATATTCTGCCATTTGAACATTAACTATGTGCTCTGAAATTTTATGTTATCTCGCCAAAGATGATTGCGGTATGGAAGTCTCAGCTACACAGAAACTCCCAATGCATCCTCTGCAGGATTTGTGCACCGAGTTAGTGATAAAAAGGGGAAAAAATATTAATTCACTATTAATAGATTATTCAATTAGCTTGGAAGTTGTTCTGAGTGAAACTGCCCCATTCCTGGAGGTGTTCAAGATGAGGATGGGGTCTCGGGCAGCCTGATCCTAGTGGGTGGCAGGGGGGTGGAAATGGGTGATCTTCAAGGTCCCTTCCATCCCAAGCCATTCCATGATGCTATGAAACTGTTAGCCCTGATTTAGCAGGAGCAATGAGGCAAAACAGTCAGCCTTGGTGCAGAGGTGGGCAGCTGCATGCGCTCTTGCCCATGCACTGTGCCAGCTCTGGGCACATTCCTTGTGCTTCTCGAGGTCAGTTTGAAGATAACGAGTTAAATGTGAGGGAGTTAGACTATATACCCTACATATTTCTTTGGGCCTTCCTTCTCATTTTTGCCAACCTAACTGAGCCAAACTGACCGGCAGTTGCTGCTGAGCAGGAGCTGGTTTCTGAATGCCTTGTGAACATAACACGGGCTCGGCATATGAATGGGGGATGTCAGAGGGAGACCAGTCTGTGACTGTTCTATGAGATGCTATCCGTTCTGTGAACTGAACAAAATCCTGATGCAGACCCTAATGCAGGGAGGTAGCACGTGGATTAAAGTGCAGAAGTTACTGCAGCAATCTGTAAGAGTAGTTCTGGTAGAGTGCAACAGGGCACTGGAGTTTTCCTGTGATGATTTTTCACTTGGTTAAAATATTTCTAATTACCAGACACAGTGAAAAATCTGAAGGAATAGTCTCTTCTCTATTTTAATGAATTCTATGCTCCATTACTCATGTTACAGATGAAAATTCTAATTATTTAATTTGATATAAAACTATGCTTATGCTATATTACTGTTTTTGGTAAAGTACTGGTAATATATTCCACCCATTTACTCTGTTTTGTCTTTCTTTATTCATATCATTCTTTTGTTATATGATTTAGAAAGACTGAATAAAGAGTCCAAGCTAGAAACAATATTGAAACCATGTGTACTATAGTTGTACATAATCCATATCATAATCATATAAGCTTAACAGGGTGGGATAGGTTCAGCTGGAAATCTCCTTTCTGGGTTAGACATAGTTCCTCAGTGTTTAGGCTTTTCTTTCCAGAAATAAACTGCTTTCAGAAAAGGCGATTGCATCTGATGTAGAATAAAACCAGACTCCACTGCAAAGCAAACCCAACCTGTGTGTATGGAACTACAGTGAAGAAATTGATGTGTGTCTTGACTGACTTCTAGATTCTGCCTCTTGATTGTTGTTCTTATGTCTGTGCATCTGGAAGTAATGATGTGAGGAAATGGTACTAGAATGTAAACTTTCCAAGCTGTAAAATTGAGTTAAATTTGTTATTTGATAAGATAGAACTATTTGCATCATATGTAAAACTTTCCAGTTTTATATTATCAAATGCAAGATTTAAGGAGAAATCATATATTATTTAAAACATGCAAGAAGTTGTAGTGTAGAACAACTATTATACAAGATAGTATCTGTCCTTGTTCAGTGTTCAATTTCAGAGCTTCTTGTGCAGTCAGTTTGATTCTGAGTTGTTAATTGATTCTTTTTCCCACTTTGGTGGTGTGCATTGATCTTATTCAAAATAATAATTGTAGATGCCCATTTCTTGGCCAGAAAGTTGGTCATATCCGTGAAACAAGAAATGGAAAATAAAAGTAAAAATAGGAAAAGTTTAAAAATGCCATGCTCTATCATTATCGCATGCACTGTTCATCTTATAGTGATGGTTTGAATGCAGTACACCATCCGAAGCCGCAAATACAGTTTTCCACTGCCTAGGCAGTGCAAGTTCTCTATCTGGTCATTTGTATGTGGTTTGTTCCAAAAGTGGCATTGAATTTTCAAGGTAAAGCATGCATCTTTACCATCAATAGTGCTCCTGCCAATCACTGTATTCTTGGCGTTATGTATGCATGACACCCGAGGGCCACTTGTTTTTTAAAAGCTTGTTGAAGTAGTTAAACAGCTGGGTCATAAATTGAAGAAACTTTAGGATAATTACAAGACATGTTGCCACACGGTTTCTTCCAAAGACTCAAACAACTGCAGTGGACTTGAGAGGAAGTCGTCATCCTTCCCAGCAGTGATGAAGTCAAATCACTCTGGAATTTTACATCCTTTGATTTGAGAGTGCTTCAGAGGTAAACGAGCAATGTGCAGACTTTTTGTTGCTTCCCTTTGGAGTCTGTCGTGCAAGGAGCCCTTCTCCCTCTTTCCAGCCTGCTATCAGCTTTTCTTAAATTCAATTTAATTTTCTGAGCTGACATTGTTGATCTGAAATTCAGTAACATGCTTGGCAGTGACTCAGAGGAAAGCCAAGTTCATTTTTGGAAGTGGCTTTATGCAAATCAACTCTCTTGTAGATCAGTGAAGCGAGGCATTTGCTGATGAATCAGAGTAGTGCCCTTGTTCCTTGTCTTCTTCAGGGATAAAGCTCCCAACGTACCACAAGAATCTTTATGGGTTAATTTTAAACATAGGGAAATGCCCACATCTCCCTATGAGTATTTTCTGTGTTTTGGAGTCACAAGATGAATCTGTTTTCAAAGGAAGATCTGAGACTTTTTACTTGGGTAAATAGTGATAGGACAAGGGGAAATGGTTTTAAGCTTAATGAGGAAAGTTTTATATTGGATGTCAGGGGGAAGTTCTTTACAGAGAGTAGTGAGGTCCTGGCACAGGCTGCCAAGAGATGTTATGGATGCCCCATCCCTGAAGGTGTTCAAGACCAGGCTGAATGGGGCACTGGGCAACCTGGTCTAGTATGAGATATGGAATGGCTTGGGGTTCCTTCCAACCCAAGCCATTCTATGATTCTATGATTTCAGAGTGCAGGGTTCAATTGGACTTGCAGAGCTCACTTCTTAACTTATACAGACTTGCTTGTAAGTGGCAGTGAAGTTTTAGGGAGACTGTTACATCTTGTGAATTCTCCTGGTTTTAACTTTCTCTTCGGTAATGCCTCAGATCTGTGGTAGGTGGTCTGCCAGAACACTGAAGTAACAAAGCGCTCCATCAGATGGGTGACGTGATTACAAATTCAGTTTATTTTGGAGAACTTTATTCTTCTACGCGTGCCTCTAAGCTGAAAAGTTAATTGGGCTTAGTGCTACGTCACATTAACTAGCGTGCTCATTCTACTAGCAAACTTAGATTTTATTTTCTGTATATACAAAATCTGTCTTCTGTTTAGATTACTTTTTTTAAAACCTGGCAGTATTGAATGATAAAATTTCTGTACATGACAGGGGGCTCTTGAAGGTGCTTTGGCTCTTCAGCCTTTCAAAAAAGAAGTGATTTGGTTATGCTTTAGTGAATCGTTTCTTTTATGTATGTATAAAGTAGCAGAATGAGGTTTGGAAATATCATGCAGCTGTGATGGTCAGGGCAGATCTGCTCGGAAATAATTGAATAGCTTGTGGGTTTGAGGAGCCTACCGTAAAAGGGAGATGCGAGGATTGCTTAAACAGGTGTGTCTTACATGAATATCCCCAGTAGAGTTAACCGCTTTATGGTATTACATCTTGGTCTAATAAATCTAAATATCATAGCCACATAGGAAAATGAATTAAGGATACAAATCAGTCTGAAGCGTATCTTCTTACATCTGCAGTGTTTCATGGTGGCTTTCGGGGATTAAACTATTCATAGAAGGAAAGATATATAAATGTGGAGTCATGGAGTCACAATAGAAGCTAAAATATTGTGAAAGAAGGGACAAGTTGTGTAAAACTGTTTTCTCCATTGTTTAGTGCTTCTATAGCTGTTAATGGAGTACAGACTGCTGAGTATCTCTGCAGTAAATGTTACTGGCCCAGTATTATAATTTAATTTTGAAAACTATTACAGCTAGAGCATTAGCATACCCCTCTTACACAGGTATGCTTTTTACCACAGAATTATAATGTTGTGATAACCAGGACTTAGCTATACCAGAATGTTGCTTTTTCTCACTGCAGTGCATTCAGATAATTTGCAATTCACTTCTACCTCACCAGAGTGAATGAAATATCACTGTAGTTGGTTTTACTGTCTATAGACTGTTTAATTTTTATTATTTTTATAGACAAAGAAGTGCTTGTGTTGATTATGCAAACAAATTAAATAGTTGGCCTCTTTCTGGAGAAGTCTGTAACAAATACAGCCTACACCTTCACACCTGCAATTGCTGCCTGTTCCTATGCAAATAATCTGTTTCCGTAGCTGAGTTTTGGGTTCTCAGCCTGGATTAAATTACTATTATCAGAGTGATTTTTATTCTGCTGTGTGATGTTTAGGTGCACCAGAACGTAAGTGGTCAGCAAGGGATATCAATAAAGAGTGAAAAATTACTCATTTATAGAAACGCTCAATTAACAAAAGTGGGATTAGGTCAAAGGAGATCATTTGAGAGCAAGCCTTCCACCAAATCTTTATCGCTTATTCCCTGATGGCACAGTTTACTAGCTCATGCTTTATTCTTTATGATTGCGTATATTTATCTGCTGAAAGTAAAGGCTCCCCTTTTTTTTATTTACCATTTCCAGTAAATTGCAAATAACTTTTGCTAAGCAATCATACTGTGCTTAAACAAGGCCAAGGGTCTGGGCTGTGGAGATCAGAAGAAGGTCATACTGCCTACTGGTTTTTGTTTCGTATTTGCAAATACATAGGATTTCTTTCCTGCGACTGATGTCAGCACTTTGCTCCCAACTGTTGGAGGTGTACAAGACCACTTTGGTGTCTCTGTGCTTGAATCTCATAAGGGTAGAGCAAAGCCTACCCTACCTTGGTAGTGCCTTGAATGAATAAATGTGGTTCTGGATAAAGCCACAGTTAAAAGGGTTTATCTATCAAAACAGATTCCTCTTAAGTACATTGTTAAAACTGTGTGTGCTGTTTCTCTGCTGAGAGTCCAGTCTTACCATGTGTGTAAAGACTTAAGGTATAAATTGTATAAAACAGGATACTGATTGTATTTGACTTTCAAGTATTTTTCCTGTCTCTTCACACCCCAATGCAGAGCATCTTGCTCTAGTCCCATGCTGTCTCCAGGAACAATTGGCCAATCTGTATAAAGGAAGGATTTATTTTCTTGATACTGCTTAATAAAGCACTGAAGACCTGCATTAAATGCTGCTAATAAAGAAGCATTACTGTCATTTATTAGAAGCTCTGTTGTGTTTCTTGAGGAGTGCATCTCATCCTCATATGCTTCCTCTGAGTCCAGTTGCTTGTCAATCCCCACTCCTGGGCATAATCAAAATAGAACATAAAGATATTGAGGTACAATCTGATTTTTGTGCATATATTCTGAAAGATACAATAAGTGTTGCTTTCTAAAAGAAAAAATCTAATGTGTCTCAAGGCGATGGGCTTTAAAAGAAGAGTCTCCAGTATACTGTCTGATCAGCATTTGGTCAGTATTTAGGAAATGGCAAGAGGGAGGAAAGATTGTCCTTAAATGAGCACTGATACATAGATTATTGTTCATTTAGAATTATATAAAAATAGTTGCTAAGGGGGATTCTGATGGATGTAATTTTCTGGTTTTGTTTTGGGTACAATGACAGCTGAATGTAGCACTGGGTCTCATTTAGATAATCTGAGGGCTTTTGTTTGGTTGAAGGGATTGCATTTTTTTCATCTTCCCACAGAGAGTACACAAATGTGCGTTCTCTGTCGTCTTAAGCATGTAGAAAAATTTCACAGTGTGCTGAGCAATTCTTGTAACTGCAGCAGGACAGAAGTCATGAACCTATCAAAGAAGAATAGTTTTAACAGATGGTTTTAAATTTGGTTTTGGAGGAGGAGGAGGATTATGCTAAAATGATTATCTACTGTTGAGATCTTTTCCTTCCTCAATCACTCAGCTAGCACCCTTCCTCTGCATTAGGACAGCCTATACCCATGTCCTTGTCTTCACATACTCTGTGTCCATCTCGGCCATCTCTGGTGTAGTTGGGCTCCAGGAGGCTTTGGGTGCCCAGTGAAGTACAGAGGTGTAGAGCTGCCTTCTGTCCCCTCACAGTACAACCCCACCAACAGGGAAATTGCAGTGCTTGTCTTCTGGCATCTTGGCTATAGTGTGGGGCTCTTTGGAAGTACTGAAGACTGGTATGGTTGGAATTTTGCACCTCAGTTCCCTCCCTTTGTAACAAACCAAACCAGACCAGAAAGATCTTCTCAGCAGCTTCCCAGGGTATGAAGTGCTATTCAGCTGTACCATTCAGTGAAAACACACTCACCTGGAATTGCTTAGCCTACAAAACATCTGTATGACCTGCTCTCATTTCACAGAACTTGGATGTTGTCAACATCCACACTTTTACTGCAGTAGTAGCAGCAAGATATTTTTTTCCCTTCAGAAAACAAGCAGGGATGTCAAGTTTCAGCCGAGTAATGCTGTGCAATGCTGTTATTCTTAAGCTCTGCCCTTGTAGGCCATTGGCAGCAGTGCATGTAAATTTTGCCTTTTGGACAGAGAGTGATAACTGCTGCTTTATGATAGGGAAACGCCATCTTTTACACTGAACACAGGAGAGAAATCCTTGCCTCACAGTGTGCATAAGGCCCCTCCTGAGCAGAGGTGCTGATGTGAGCGCTGGCCTTGCCACAGCTTGTTCTTGTTACTGGGGTGATTTGGTCAATGCTTTTCCCACCTGGAAGATGATAAATATCTTAAGTACGTCATGCGTATTTACAGGGCTCAAAGATATTGAATTGTCCTCAGCAATGGACTCGGTTATTGTTAATTCAGCTACAGGATAGGAAAAACACTAATATTGAACAGCTTTGCAAATACTAGGGCAATTGCTAATAGATAGGAAGAGTAGTTAGCTGTTGGAAGTATCAGACAGTATCTTAACCATTAAAAAACAGGCACACTTTTGGCAGAGTAGGATTAAAAACATTTTCTTTACTGTAAATGAAACAACAGTTTAATATGATACAAGGGTACATGCATATACATGATCACTCTCCTGACTCCAACTTCTTGCAGTCTTTGCAAATAGATGCATACTAAAAAGAAGAAAGATCCACATCCATTTCCACTGCTACCTGGCACTAAGTGGCTGGAGCTGTGTGGGAGGATGTGACCAGATGAGCTGCAGCATCTTTGAGCTGCTCTGAGCTGCTCGCATCTTTGAAGGAACATTTTATTAATGGACAAGAAGAATCTGTAGCAATTGGAAGAGAATCTATGCTACAGTCTTTCTGATCCTGGTTGTGCTGTGCTTTAGGCTGAGCAGTTGGCTTGAGGCATTGCCAGTTGCTGTGGGTTGTAATAGAAACTTTGGGAGACAACAAAACACCCTTGGGAATGGCAAAACAAAAAGTCTCTGCCCATATTAATATTCTGTGCTGGCTTTGCTATAATTCAGTTAAATTTTTTTCCCCCTGTGGGTTTCCTCTTTCTCTTCATGTGTTGTTTCATTCTGTCCCTTAGTAAGCACTGGTCCCTTTGCCCTCCCTTGTTGCCCTCTGGAACTTATCTTCCTTCCAGCTTTTGCTGTATGAAAAAGCCAACTTGCTTATCCTTTATTAGGTGATACTTGAAGAGATACCTCTTTCCTCTCGATTATTCTATCACTCCCTACTCCAGAATTGTTCAATTCAGTTAAATGCTGTAGTTTAGAGTTTGTGTTTAACATACTGTTCAAATTAAAACTACTCCAAAGAGACAAATTGCAGTGACCATTTTGTGTTAGAGCACGCCTTTCTGCAGAGCAGTTCTGTCTTCAGTCTGGTTGTAAAGACGTTGGCTTGAGGAATAGTTACTAACCTTTAACAGTGCACAGAGTTTCAAGAACACCTACTTTATTTAATTTTGATAAATGCATAAGACTAAAATGCTTTTAACTCAGAAATCCTGTTTGGTAAAAGACCGCAAGCAAGTTACAAGCACGGCTTAAGTAATGCTCATTTTTCTGAGCTGTGCATGTTGTGACTGGAGTGAACCTTGGGTCTGTATGTTTTAGCACTGGCAGTAGCTGGCACTTACAGTCAGCACTCGTACCCTTACGTTGTTTGCTATACAAAATAAAGCTAACTAATGCAAACTCTGCTGTGTGAGGCAGAGGTTGCAGTAAGCAGTTGGTTGCTGTGCTCTCAGGCGGTGTGCAGTGGAATCAATCAGTGTTTGTCGTGTGGCTGTGCTTTGTGTGAGCTCCCTGGTGGATTCCTAAGACATCACTGAACTGGGGATGGGCTGAAAGGCACCTGGAGGAACCATGGCAGTTAGACCAGCTTTTCCTTTATTTGTTAGTTGAATATTGGGTCTGTGTGCTAATGGTTAACTCTGTGAGGTTTCTGCTTTATTCTGGGATCAGCAGACAATAGTGTGTGCTGGGAAAGGTGCGAGCTGGGCTGTGGCTGTGAGCCATTTGCCTTTGATGACTGTGTTTTACATCTTCAGCTCTTCAGCCATTCTAGGCAAGTCTGCAATGGGTTTTTTTTGGGTAACACCAAACAATGATTTGTTCTTTAGCCCGTTTGAGCAGGAGATATAAGAAAATGGTGTTCAAGCTCAATAAATACCTCTCAGACAAGCTGCTTTTCAGGCAGTTCTTCATTTAAAAATAATCTTTTTGAACTTCAGAATCTGTACACCAAAAAAGATCTGGAAAATAACTGGTAAATATTCAAAGGATCTTTTTATTTTTTCTTTTGTTCCTTTCTTGAAAAGAGGGAAAACCTAAGCATAGTGCTTTCAGCCTGTATGTTCATATGCTGCGCTTAATTCCCAGTACCACTGTAACTTTGTGAGCAGTACTAATGTAGGTATTTGAGTGTTTTAGATCTGTAGTTCAAGTGAAGACTCTGTGTTCCAATTAAGTGGTTTATGTTCTGTCACTGGCAAATTTTAAAAAAAAAGTGCATTTTATTGCTTTATTAGCTAATATTTCACCTAGGATGCAGCAGGCAGCATTAAAGCAGGAAGCTCAAACCCAGCATTGTGATGGAGTACAGAGGCACTTAGAAAATGTCCACGGTTTTGGTTTTTTCCTTCCCAACCCTTCTATGAGCGAAGCTCTTGCAATTTCCATTTGAAGATTAGCAAAACAACATTATACTTGCAGAGGGAGTTAATCTATGTCCAAAGCATTTTAGTCAAAATAGAAACTAAAATATCTATTGACTTCTGAGCTGTGCAGTGTGGCCATGTCAGCAGCAGCTGCTCCATTTTGTTGGCTCCCTCATCTCAGATTCATGCAAACTTCAAGCCCTAATGTCTCTGGCTGTGTTTCCCCACCTCTGAAATGTGTCCTTTCCCTGTGGCCACCCCCACACACTGCAGGCTCTGGGAGCTGCTGGTTGCAGGTCCGGCATCCTCCCCAGCTTCAGTGCTCCCTAGCAGCCCCAGCAGGCAGGAGTCTGTGCCAGGGACGGGGATGTGCCCATGGGACTGCAACACTGGAGCCACTGGCTGGCTCTAGAACCAACTTCAGGTGTCCCTGTTGTAGCTCCAGGATGGTATCAGTGCCCAAGGAGAGATTCTGATGAACTTCAAGGACAAGTTTCTTTCCCCAGCATCCTTCTTTCTGAGGGCTGTGCACACTCAGACAAGCCTTTAGCTGAGGACAGTGTCTTCACTAAACAGCTTTTCCTTTCCTGCCCTTGATTGCCTGGATGTGTTCCACAAGGTGCTGGGCTTGCTGCTGTCTGAGAGGAAGCTCTGTGAGCAGCAGTGAGCATGAGGTGCTGCCGGCATATGGCACATTTTGCTTTGTCCCTACATCAAGTGCTTCCCTTCAATGCTCACTAATCTTGCTTACTAAAACAAGGATTTTGGGAATGTGTGTTTCTCTAAAGCTGGATTTGTTTCACTGATTTCCTCCTCAAGGCTCCATTCATTACACATAGGGGCATTGAACTTGTCTTCTGTTATGGATATACAGAGTTTAAAACCTTTCCCTAATAGGAAATACGTTGGTAATCATCATTTATTTATTTTTCTTCAGACTCATTGTTTATTTCTTCTTGCATATCACAATTCTTTTCTGTCTGTTTGTGTAATGTTTTGTTTTGATTTGCTTTGGGGTTTCTGGCCTCACGCGAGTTTATCTGGTCTTCTGCAGCTTCTATTAATAACTGATATTTATTTTACATACCGTCAGGGACAGCTTCCCGTTATGTCTATTAGCAGGAACAGGGATTGCAGAGCTGGAGCTCTAAAACAACCACAGAGGACAAGCAGCTCCTGCTGGCTCCTGGCACACTTTGGGATGGGCATGGGCTGAGCCTGCCCAGGGCCTGCTTGCGTTTTCCTTACAAAAGTTTGGCACATTGTTAGGAAGAGGTAAATTCTTCCCCTGTCCATCTCAAAAAGCCACAGTCATACTTGTGAGAGGGCAGCTATGGAAAACGAGGCATGCAGTTGTGAATTTCATCCGTGCTGCATCACCAGTACCCTGCAGGCTGTCCCTATTCCAGACTGCTACATTTATTTATGAAATCAGTGCACGGGCCTGGAGACATAGAGAGGGAGTGTTGTTAGCTAAAGAGTGCCTAAATGGGAAATAAAATTAATACAATTTATGAGGAGGCTGTCATAGAACATGGGTAAATTTCTTCCAGTCTCCTATTTTTGCCTTCCTGCGGGGGAGATCCAAGCATAGAGAGAAAGCAGAAAGCAATAATATAAATTATCCTTTTTGGATAATGATAATATTAGAAAAAATATGTTTTTTATTTATCTTTAAACCTGGTTTGAAGTAATGCACGGTAAAATACTGGACAAGTGTAACTTGAGTTGTTGGTGGGTTTGATGCATATTTCATTTAAACTTGCAATTCTACTTTTTCAAGCCCTTTCTGCTGCAGTTAATATGCTTTTTTGCCCCCATATCTTGCTAATTTTTGCCCCCCTAGGCAATTTTGTCACACTTTTACCATTGGCTAGAGCCTGCTGTGCCTCGCTGTCACACCAAAATGATTCCCTGCCCTCAAATCTGTCTTCAGTGTAAGACTGCCTTTCTGCAGGTCTGAAATGCACTTGCTTTCCACTCTTATGCTTGCAGGTTGCCTGATCGTTTCTCTGAGTAGAAGATCTGTCTTTAAAGAACTAATATTTTGTTGCTGGCAGAAAAAGAGGGGAGGTGAAGGAAGGGTCACGGTGTGGATCAGTGTTAAACAAATTGTGAAGGTCACAAAGAATTTTAATCTGGTTTGAAAAAGAGACTTGTATCCAGCAGCACCTTTTTGTTTGTGATAGTCTGAATGAACAATTGTGGCTACTTTGAGAATTTGGTGTAGACTGCATGACTGGTATAAATTGAATTAGTCTCATGACAAGGACATAGTCCCCTTTTTCTCTCTCTGCCTGATGGAAAACAGAAGAAAGCCCTGCATGACACGTCTTGACCTGCAGTGTCAATGTGGGCTTTTGTGACAGGCAGTGATTTCTGGCCTTTCATTTGATAAAGGCAATTTGGTGGAGACTGGAAAGGAGGCTTGCTGCAACACAAAACGTGCTCACAGAAAAGTATCTGGTGGACGGTACGGATGAGTGCCCTTCTGTCCTAGCAACAACCAGAAAGGCAGACTTTTCCTTCCGAAAATGGGGTAAAGCCTTGGTTTGTTTAACCAAGTGGCACAGTCACACCAAATGACATACACCATAATGTCCTGTCCTGTGCTATCACTGTTGTTGGTCCTTTCCTCCAGCCATTCCTGTGCCCACCATTTCTGCCTTTGCTTATTTCTTCCATTTTTCTCTCCTCATCTTCTGCCTTCCTTTTGTCTCCCTACATTTAACGCTTCCCCCAGTTTTGCCCCCTGAACTGAACCAAAATCTTCCCTCCTATCCCAGGCTGATGGTGCACCAGCAGTGCTCCTCGTCCTTAGTATGACAGCATCCCAACTTTCCAATTCCATGTCTCTTTCCTTCCTATTCCCAATGCCTGCTCTTCTCCCCCCATTGTGGCTGATAGGGGTTTGCATGATTGAAAAATTCTCTTGAAACACTTACAGTGTGTTAAAGAGAAAAGCAACTGCCTGCAGCTTATGTAACAGCACTGGCACTGCAGTGCTCCACCTGTCCTCACAATGCAGATGTCATGATTTAACCTGGACCATGTCATAGCATTTGAAGTACTATGAAGTCATTCTGAATTGCTAATTTTTTAATTTTCAAATAATTTTAAATGGTTTTTAAAACAAGCTCAAAATTTGTTATTCCCACTGATGCACAGTACAGTACATTGTGTTTGTTTGTTTGTTTGTTGTGTTGTATCAATCTTTTTTTTTTTTTCCATAAACTTGCAAAACAATTGAAGGGAATAATTGCCACATTTTTCCTGAATATTAATTTAAAAGCAGAGGCTATAATCTGAGCACAGATACGCCAATGCCGTTATAGCAGTTAACAGAATCACAGTGAGGAACATTTCTATTTACGCTATAAGGCTGCAGTGTTGAGGTATGATATTGAGGTATGAGATTTAGCTGTAGAAACTCTGCCACTGAATCACGGAGTTGTGCACATCATGCACATCTGAGTGATATTTTCTGAACGTTTGCTCTCTCAAACTCTGGTAGTTCTGGTTGGAGAGTTATTTCAGCTCATGCCACAGACCTCTAAGAAGACAAAGGGAAGTGTTACGGTGTAACAGACCCAGAAACATCTCCTTTTCCAAGCAAGCTTTGTTCCATTATGTCATGTAGATTTGAGAAGTACATTCCCTTTGTTAACAAACATGCTTTTTCTTTTCTTTTTCTTTTCCCTTATTCAGAGACCTCAGTGAAAACCAGATAAAAGGAATCCCTAGAAAGGCCTTTCGAGGAATCATTGATGTGAAGAACTTGTAAGTAACAACTTCATTAGTATTTGTGGTGCAGAAGTTCTCCCTCGTTACCTCTGGCTGTTGCTGTTTGTTTGAGCTCACCATGGTCAGCGTGTGCTATGCAGAGGGCCCTGCTGTGTGCTCCTGCATGCTGCTTTGCCGCACACAGAGTGTACAAAACACCCAGGAAGTTCTGAGCAAAGAAAGTAGAGTACTTAACGGCTTTTTCTTCTCCTTGAAGTATTCTGCTGCAAAATCTGGTGAAATCATGATCCAAACACTGAAGAAGATATGCATAGGAAATGATATGATAGAATTTGGGAGCAAAATCAAATTATTTCACTTAGCTGAAATTTCTCGTGCTACCACTGTGTTACTAGGAAGCAAATATGGCACACAGACACAGGAGCTGAGCACATATTTCCAGAGATGAAAAGACATATGAGAAGTTAGCTGTTCTTCCTTTGACAGTCAGTATTGAAAACAAAAATAATTTTTAAAAGCAATTACAGGATGAACAGTGGGTTTTACTGTTGGTGCTAACAAATCTTGTTTGCCTTAACTTGGCATAGTTATATAAATGTGTAAACAAAGACTTTCAATTGTATGATTCCAAGTTACTTGTATGTTACATATCAGAAATGCATTTAGGTGCACACCTGCACGCACACACAAGTGCATCATTAGAGTCAACACACAGTAAATTGAAAAAGGAAATAACCGGCAGCACGTTGGCAGAAACCCAGGGTTTCCTGAGAAAACAGAGCCACTCTCAGAGCCATTTCAGGGCCATCAGTATTAGTAGTGTTACCACAGCTCACTGTCCAGCTGAAGTCTGAGCCCCCACCATGTTAAATGCAGTAAGCACAGGGTAAATAGCGTGATTTTTTTTTAATTATTATTTTTTTTTAGTTTACATAGTATAAAAATCTGCTGGAAATGTAAAAGAAAACACTTCTAATGAACATTACTGTGACATACTTACTTCTTTGCCCAATTAACCTCTTAAATGCCTAGATGATTTTTTTTTCTTTGGGCAGCACAGAAACCATTAAGGGCAGTGGATGTGAATCAGAGCATCACATCTGCATCCAAGGGCAAAGTGCAGTTCTGGCACTTCAGCCGGTAATGATTATATCACATCATGGGGATAGTGGAAAGGAGACTGTATTACAAAAGAAAAGCTGCACCTTACCTCCCCCAGACTGGAAAAAATAGGCACAGGAGCAATGTTGTGAGACACTCCAGCTCCCTCTGAGCTCTGTGCAAGGTTCCTAACGTATGTTGGTTGGCACAAGGAGAGTGTGAGGATTTTTACGTCATGTAACTAACAGCTGTTTCTGCAGGTATTGGGTTGTCAGGCTTATGATTCTTCAGTGTTTGTTACTTGTCTCTGTGCAGAAGGGAGTTTAGCTACCCAGGCAGAGTGGCTTTTTTCCTGAAACTCGTCAAGAGAAATCATATCATAAGAAGTAGGCTAAATTCATCTAAGCCTTGGCTTTAGTGTTCCTCCTCAGTGAGTGAGCATCAGAGGACCTACGTGAATGGATCTGGTTTTTAAAGTACAGTGAAAGAGGAGAGAAAACACTGGAAAATATTGTTTATAGGGGGAAGAAGCGTGTGGATTTTAGACAGAAGCATGGCACTTACGTTAGCATGAACTTTACTTACTCTGTGTAAAGGAACAATAGATAGTGTTTTGTTTCGGAAAGTCTAGCTTTCCCAACCATAATTCACTGTTAGTTCTCTAGCTTCATTTAAAATAGCAAAGTTCACATTCAGAGTTGATTTACTCCTCTCTGGTGAGATGTCAGAAAAATCACAGGTGTTCTTTGATTTACACACCCAGCCTCAGCACAGAAGGAATCAGGGTCTCACCTTTCCACGAACTGATATCAAGGGATGGCTGGCTGCAGTACTTAGAGGCACTCTATAAATGTCAGGATCTAAAGCTTTAATAAAAATTGTGATTGTCACGTTAGGCAGTATCTATTATTTTGCTGTAAAAGACACGGAATCAGACTTGCTTTCTTGTAGTCACACTTTCCATCTTTCAGGAGTACAGATGTTATCATGGTTGGGAGCTGCTTCTGGAGGTCATTTTGTTCAACCTCCAGCTCAGCAGAGCCCAGTGCTCTAATGAATGGATCTGCTCATCGGATACCCAGTCCTGTTTGTTACAATGAGAAGCAGACTTCTCCACAGCTTCACTAAGATCTGTACTCACTTTTCTCGATGATTAACATATGAATGTTGTGTCCAGGATGGTTCACTAGATGACTGTTGCTTCCAGCCATATACCAGTCGCCTATGAGTAGCTGAGAAGAATGTGACAAAATCTTGAGCCAACTCACTCCTGGAAACGCGTTACCGTTTCTGCAGCAGTAACTGTGAGGCTGTGATGCAAGCTGAACCAAGTTAATATTTAAAGCTGTAAGCAGAAAGGTTCAGCGTGCCAATTCCCATTCTCCATCTCAGTTTGGCAGCCAGAATGCTCCCTTTGGAGCTGCAGGAATGATCGTACCAATGAGCGTGACTGCTTGAGCACCTGGTGGGAGAGAGCAGGCCTCTGTCCCTCAGTGCCACTCAGCTGCTCCAGCACCTGCACCGGGAGCCTCTCTGACACAGATGCTCTGATGTGATAGCAGCAGGCTTGGCTGTTTTCTCTGGTTATCACTTTGCAGATTTATTGCTCTGTCTCAGAGTTCCTTCAGCCTTTGAGGCATGTTTTTGAGGGATCTTGGAGACTTAGACATGAGAAGCAGTCAGTCTCATATTCTTTCACACTGCCCTTTCCAATCAATCTTTAAAACTCATGTAGGAAAAGATTGGCTCTGAATTGTCTCTGTTTTCATGGCTTAATATTTAACGTGGTCTCAAGTTCTTCCAGATTCTTTGAAAATAAAAAAGTGCCAACATTATACAGAAACAATACCTCTGTAGATACTGCAGTGAGAACACAGCAATTGATGGACTATTAAAGTATCCCAATTAAGACTGTTTTTAAGAGCAGTTTGGAAAGTTTCCACTCACAGACAGTTGCAGAGAAGTTGTTATGGGAGCCTGAGGCAGGGCACGAAGTCCCTTTGGATATTGGCTCTGAAATACACAGTGCAGGGGCTCCCTGTAAATTAGGGTGAGTGCTATCTGCAAGCCCAGCAAGAGCTGCCCTGTCTCAGCGTGGCCATTGCAACAGGCAGCACAGACGGCAGGTGTTTCCACCTGGAGCATATTGGTGTAAAAACACTGACTGAACAAATGCCAAATAAATGCTGCTGCATATGCTGGAGAATGAAAGTGAGATGGCAAGGTTCCTCTAGCAGCAGCGCTGCAGGACTGGTACAGTACAATACGGTTTGGCCATTAAAAAATAAAATCTAAGATGATAGGAAATATAAAATGAAATGTTGGAGAAGGCAGTGTGTCAGGATATTTTTCACCATGCATTTCATTTTAAATGGTAAAAGGTTTTCATCTCATTCTCTTAGCAGTATAGAGAGCCCAGAAGTAGTCTTACTAAGGTCTACGCTAAAGAAGAGCTTTCTCGTGTCACAGAGGGCAGTGTTTTGCACAAGACAAAGCAGCTCCTGGTGAAGTGATGTTAAAATTCCCAAGAGGGCCATGTTTAGTTGTGTGAACTATTTTCATATGAAGTATTTTCTGCTGTTTAACTATGAAATGCCAAGGAAGAATCTGCACACAGCAAGAATAAGTTAGCAAGTCTTTTTCTAATTAAAACATAGAAGCAATTATGTGGCGTTTAGCAAGTCTCAGGAACACACAATGTCCATTACAAACAGTCCATTTATATGGGAATTTGGAGTGAATTGACACTTTGAAAGTACTGTAGAATCGATGCATCGATGTGCTCACTGCTCTGATAAAGAACTGAAGGAGCAAGGGCAGGAGAGGGCCAGGCTGCAGAGCACACCTGTGTTCAATTTCTGTTAGCTATTACCTAGAGAGCAGGAAATGTTTCTTGCAGGACTCTAGCCCTGAGTAAGCACACTTATTTCTAGAATTAAAGCATGTGGATCTGGGTCTTGTTGAGCTTTGGGCTAACGCAGCACTATCAGCTGCAGCCTTCCGTCACAAAAATATATGAAGCCACTGCCTGAGTTTCTGCATGTATCATATCTTGGCATCCAGACGAGCATTTCTCTGCTGAGGCATTCTTGCATTCCCGCAATAGGAAGAGGAGGTGGCTCAGACAGAGGTTCCCAGCAGCAGTGCCTGTGTTGCCAGGTGTTGCCAGTACCTACAGGCCGCGTGCTCCTGCTTCTCCCTGCTCTGTGCTCTTGTTGGGCTGTGAGCTGTGTGGGGTCACAAAGCACATGATTCCTGGAGAAATGGTGATACTGGGACTTGGTACTGCCCTGTAAGAAATGTGCAGGGCAGATTTAGCAGATCCTAACAAGTTGCTGCCCTTTTGTTATCTGCTGACAGAAGTTTTTCCTCTGTTTGCAGCACTGCAGTAGGGAAAATCAATAGATTTCCCCTCAAGAAGAGAACTGTCTGAATCTGAAGCAGCAGCAGACTCACTGCGTGCTTTCCAAAGCCTTTGCTCCTGTGCCACCCATTCCCATCCTGCACCTTTCAGGCTAAAGGAAAAGCCACTTCTGTAAACAGGGAGAGTGCAGAGGGATATCCTGGACAGACAGAGTGTGCTTACTTGCAGTCAGTGGCTGTGTCTGTGCAGCCCCCCATGCGCCGCATCAGGGAGCTGCTGCAGGCCAGGTAGGGCAGCTCAAACTGTGCTGTGTAAGGTGCCCTTCTGCATGTCAGCATCTCCCTGCAAGCAAGACTGTCTGCATTCCTGAAAGGAAAGCCAGTGTACACATTTGCTGTAGGGGAGAATGCCTGCAGCTGAGTGCAGGGGAGCTGGGGCCACCCTCACCCACCAACTGAGTCACGCACTTCTTTGAGGAGGAGCTGCTGTCATTTCTTGTTCTTGATTCAATAGAATTCCCCTCTTTTGTCTTTTTCCTTTTTTAGGCTTTTACTAAAAGGCAGAATTTTGTAGCAGTGGGATGCAGAAAAGCACAAGCTGACAGGTTCATCTATCATGTTAATATGGGCTTCTTGCATGTGTCTAACTATTTCACAGTTGTACATTGCATAATAGTTCATGTTACTGGGCCTGGGAGCTGCTTTCCTTCTACCCTGGGATTGCTTGAGAAATTGTGGATAATCTGCTTCATAGCCCTAAAGGTTCCATTTGAGGACAAAATTCAGCATTCAGTATTTCTAAAATACGCAGATATATGTCAGCACATATGTAGCATTGACCATCTCTGTACGTCTATTTATTTTCCAAGTACTTACATTACCTATGCAACATAAAAATTGGAGCCATATGAGTACTGTAAAATACTATTGTGACTATTGCTAAATGGCTTTTCTTGGAAGATGCCCTCAATTCTGCCTGCACCTGCTATTACCATTGATCCATGTGACTTTTACAGAAATTAAACATCTAGATTGCACATTCAGGTTTTGGAAAAAGCTGAATTTGCTCTTTATGTTGAGAGGTATTTTGCATTCACTTACACAAACCAAAAATGTTCTACTGCAACCCCGCACTGCAGATCATATTTCTCATATTCGCTAGTCAGCTATACGATAGAAATAATTAAATATACCTGTCAAATTAGTTAAAATAATGAATAAGCCTAAGGAAATGATGATTGATGTGTGTAGCCATTTCCCTAGTAGAAAGAAAGTGATGGTGAATTACTTGCTGTATGTAAATACACAAGATATATCAATGAAATGTGACACTAGAAACTTAGCCTGCTTTGGACTGGGTTCCCAAAGGAAGCCATTGTCCTGAGCCCTCCAAAATTTCTGGCTCTGCTTTCAAGACATTTGTGTAGAGTCTCAGTTTTACTGTTGCTGTTTGCAATAAAGCAGAATTAAAAGAGGGAGATAAAAAGTTGGCAATATTTCCCACTTGTTTGGTGTAAAATCTGCAGTGAGTTCTACTGCAGTCTGTGCTTAACCTCAGTCAAAGCAGTGAATGGCAGGAGGAGAATCAACTATTGATGTTGGATTGCTTATGTGTCGTTGGACGGGCTTAGCAGCAGGCGTTGGTACCTGATGATGTGCCTGATGATGTGAAGGAGGCACAGGATATTTTTAAAACCTATACATAAATATTTTTTCTCGAAGGATAAAACTCTCTTTTGGAACAAATTTCAGGTTGCTTTGATCTCAGTGGGTATTTTTGAGTGTTTTCAGAGCTGGCATAACAGTTCAGAGGTATTGAAGCACCATCAGCAATTTGGAAGTACTTGTCAGAGTCAGGCCCCTTGCACTCTATAGAGAGTGAAAAGATCGCATTACCTTAACCAGAATAATTTGTAAACAATTTTCGTCCTCCTTATTTGGAAATTCACACTGTGCTCAATGTATTCCAGCAATGTCCTCCTTTCTATCTCCTGTAATTGGTATTCATTGTGATAGTGACTGTAATGAATTCAGGTGGTATTGCTGCGGCCATCGCCTTCGCTTTCCTAGAAGTTCCATTGTGATGCAATATTATTATAACATTAAAATAACACGTTACCAACTTTCCACTTTCTATGGAAAAACATCACCTACAGCGTAAGTTAATTTTATGAATAGATTAGATTGAGCCTTTGCCATCTGTTCTACCCCTTATAATGAATGCAAAATGCATATATTTCACAATTATCTCATTTAAAAGATATGATTGATTGAAATGCACGCGCATGTTCGCTCCACAATGCAGCATGCACTTAAGGTGAGATATGCAAAACCAACCAAGCAGAGATTCTGAGTCGGGATGCTTTGTGCTCACGATGTTTATCTCTGCTCAGTCCCATGCACAGGGCCATCCTCAGGCAGGCCTTGTGTCCCCAGGGCTGTGCCTGTCTTTGCAGGGACTGACCCCGGCTGCTAGCACGGTTTTGCTTGGGGAGCCGCTGCTCGCTGTACTGCCTGAGGGCAGCTTGACACACAGGGCTTTCCTCTCTTCCAGCTTATTCCATTCTGAATCACTAACCTTTAAAATCTACCTACCCTGATCTTTCTAAATAAGTTCTCTTGTCCTACGTTATAGTAAAACTTGGAGGCAAAAAGTGAAGAGAATCTGAATGCTGTGCAGCCTGACTTGCGGCAGGCAGGAGATGGAGGGAGGAAGTGCACTGCTGTGTCAGTCCCCAGCTGAAGCTGCTGTACTGCCTGCCCTGTCCCATTTACATCAGAGACATCAAAGCTGCTTCTGAAGAGTGCCTTCTAAATAGCTGTGCTTTCTACCAGATTATTGCGATGGCCAAGCAGTATTATTTTTTCCAAGTGCCGTTACAATCTTGGCACATTTGCTAGCATCTCTTTTCACACCATAAGGGCTCATCATTCTTCAGAATCGCCTCCTGGGGAGAAGTTTTGTGGGGTTTTTGCACTGTTCGCTGGTACAAAGAGGTGCTGGTTTGGCAGTAGTCTTGGACCTGGTGTGTTATTTCACTTGTGAGAGACCATTTCTGTGCAGGCTCTGCAGCAGTGCTTGGTCATCTCTCCATGTGTTGAGCTGCAGGGGCCAGTCCCGCACTGCAGGACACTCCTGAGAGCAGGGCTGCCCAGGGGAATGCTGTGCTTTCCCTGCTCCTGAAGAATTTGAGATGGTCCCAAGTGCACAAAGGCGCAATGGCAGAAATGTCTGCAGAGCAATAAGCTGCAAGCTCTGCAACACTCCTGATCAACACTGGAAAACTCCAGATCCATTTCATGAAGTATTTAAACGTATGTTGCGTTTGGTAGTGTGATCAGACCAAGCTTGCATTTTTAAAACACATTTTAGGTTATGTAATCCCTTTCCCATGTCTCTAGCTAATAAATAAAACACCAGGTGGGCTCACGAGCACAGAATGATCTGAAATCTGTTGAATGCGCTAAACTACCATTTGTACCTCACTTGAGATTGATTTCACAGATTGGAAAACACACCAGTGATGTTTTGTAAATGAAAACACCTGCATTAGGTGGGCTGGCTGTCGACTCTGTTCTGCTGTGCCATTGCAGTTCAGGTGTCTTTGTTCTGTGGATGCCCGCAGTCGTGATTTGAGCAGCCATGAGGGATCTGTCACCAACAACTCCTGAAAGCCAAAGCGTCGCTCCCAAGAAACAAATTTCCACACTCTAAAGGTTGCTTCCCCTTAGTAAAATGCCAGATAAATAAAAGCTGAAATACCTCCTAAGTGTGCTCTACCAATAAAATAGAAGTACATAAGCCTATGGTACATCACAGCCTAGGAAATGGCATTTAATTGATGGCATTTAACATGATGATATTTAATATTTTTCAAAAATGAATATTTTGATGATAATCAGAGCTGAACACCTCCAATACAGCTGCATGTCATTTTGATTCACTCGATTTTTGTGTGCAGCATTTTCACTGTAACAGACATCAATTTTAGGCAAAGCGCAGATGTTTAATTATTCCTTATCAGCTTCAGACAAGCATAAATAGTAATCTTATTTTTTATTTTTGAGAAATGTGTTTTAAACATCATCTGAAGGCTGCGCCTTTCCTTCTTCATATGGTAAAATCCTAATGCTGCCCACAGGACAGACAAGCGTACCATACAGACCTAAGCGGAGCAGAATCTACTTCAGATTCAGTTCTGGTCATTCCGATGCTTTGCGTTCTGTACTGCATTGCCTTGTCCTGCAGCGGTTGGTCTCGCAGTGCTGCAGGTGGCTCAGCAGCAGCAGGGCTCCATGTGGCAGCCACCAGCAAAGCTGTGCCCACGGCCCAGCAGTGGGATCGAGCTCCTTGCTGCTGTATGAGGAGCTCAGGCTCAGCCCTGAGCCAAAGTGAGGTCTGTGATCAGGGCTGGGGTCAGCCACCAAAAGCCGATGTGGCTGTGGATGCTTGCAGGGACGAAGCACACTTTGCTGAGCACTGCGCGCCGTTTTCTGGACTTGTTGTTCTTCATCCTAATAAGCATAGATACATTTTTGACGCAGCACCCGTGCTGCAGTGCTGCTTTCTGATGGAGAATAATGGATAGCAGATTTGGCCCTTTTTTGTTTTAATGCTCTTGTAGAAGTCTCTTTGACAGAAATTAACTCCAGAAAATACCACGATTTAAAAGCGGGCTATGTGGTATTCTTACTGTCCTTTTGATATAAAACTTGATTAAAATGACTTGTGACATCAGTTGAAAAAGGATGAAAATCAAATTTTCTTTATTTTGTACTTGTTTAGGCTAGCCTACACCTACAGTTTATCTTTGGGTAATTTATGCTGTCTTTGTGCCATTTCTTAATTCTGAATGCATTTGTTGAAAATTTCCTGTAGCATTCATCTATGATTGTCAAAGGAGCTTTTATTCTGAAAAAAAAAAAAAAAAAAAGTGCTGGTTTTAATTATAATCCTAAATAGCTTCATAACCACTGTGAACTCTGAATTTACATCATTTTTATGATAGCCGCACCACTCCAGCTTTATTGATTTTGTCATCTGCTTCATTACATTTAATGCAAACCTTTTGTGTTGAGTTATTCTAGTGCAGTGCTGGGCACAGCGGGGTCAGAGCGTGTCGTCTCTAAGCCAAAGCAGCACAGCAACAGCATTGCAGGGCAGCACCCATGAATAAATGGGGGCTCTGAATACCATCCACCACCAGAATAAAGTTTGCATTCTCCGCTTGACCCTTCCAGTCAGACGGAAGGTGAAGCCATAATCTGAGTCTTCTTCCCCTCTCCACCCAGCACAGGTTTTGATGCAGGGAGGGCAGGGCTGCTGCTGCAGGAGCCCTCCTGTGCAGGACAAGGAGCACCGGGCTGCTGCTTGCAGTTGGTGGGAGAGGCAGTGGTTTGGGTTTTGAGACAGAGATGCTGCAGGTGTCCCTGCTCTGAAGCTGTTTTACCATTTCGTTGGGATTAAGTTTTGATTTTTCATCTTGTAAACAGGCAAAAGTACTCACGGATTTATTGTACCTTTCCGGGTGAATAAAACTCCCTTAATTCTTAAAGCTCCCGCATTACTTTTCTGGATAATACAGATGTTATTTTAAATTGTGTAAATTTCAGTGATGAAAACCTGATGCAAACTAGTCGATGAATTCTTGTTTTCCCCAGGAGGCTTTGACTTAGGTTCAAAAATTAATTCCAGTAATTGATCAGGGAAATAGAGGCCCTGCTCCTCCTTGGCCATGGAATGAGATGCATGCTCCCTCTACCCCAGCATGGCTGCTGCTGTGCTGCAGTCACAGCTTCCCCCACTGCAGCCCCTGTGTGCAAGCAGGCTAGGGCTGCAAACAACAGCAGTGCCTGTGCAATTTCTTGCCTTATAGGAAGTGCAGAAGGGAATGCTTATGCTTCTTGTTTAGTCTGGTACACGGCTTCACCGTTCACGTAGTGCACTTGGGTGGATCCATGAGATAAAGGGGCCTTAGGAAAACAAAGGCATCTGCAGTTCAGTTCAGTCTGAGATTGTTGTGCCTTGAAAGGAAAACGTTTTTGGAGGAAAACAAAACTTCAACTGTAACGGCATAATTTTATTTTACAGACTTTTAATTTTTTTTTTTTTTGGGGGGGGGGTGGGTGAACATATGTTTACTGTGTTTATACAGCAGGTATTGATACGTGGGTGTGTGCAGCTGAGATTGTGTAAATCACATTGAATCATAGAATCGTTTGAGTTGGAAGAGTCCTTTAAAGGTCATCCAGTCCAATGCCCTGCAGTGAACAAGGACCCCTACGCTAGATCAGGTTGCTCATGCATGGATATTGTGGAGATCCAGTGGAGGATTCTTCTTTTATTTAATTTTTTAAAAAGCTTTTGTGCTTGGGATCTGCAGTGTTTTCAATATGTCCAATGTAAAATAGGGATCTAGCTTGAACGAAGCATAGAAGGAATCCTCAGACACTCAAATGGGTTTGGAGGTTAATAGAAATAATGTAATTTTGATTGTCTAGGTTTAGATCTGATATTAGCCTCAATGAAACACCTCTGAGGTAGGTAACAATAAAAATTATTTTATTTAAGATCAGATGGAAAAAAGTAGGCTAGCAGCACTGGGAACGGCCCTGAGATGATGGTCCCATTTGCACAGCTGATTTTTGCCACAGAATGCCATTCTCCTCTACTATTTTTTCCTAACAAAAGCCCGTGGGATCTAATTTTGCTTTTGTTTATCCTTTGCTAGTTCCATAAATGTCAGAGGAACAAATGAGAGAATTCTGTCTTCATATGGAAGTAAACTCCACTCCAGTTCTCCGTACTCTTTGGAGTTATTTTTTCAATTGGTTTCCAACAGCAGAGCTGTAACTCTGAGGTAATGTGCACACAGCTCTTGTTCATTAGTTTCACACCTGGAGTTCTTCCTTTCTTTTGTTTTACCAGAGGAAGTGAGGATCTCAGACCTCCTTTGGAAGGAACATGAGACATTCAACAGTGATCGGGATTATTTCACTGTATAATTCCATCTCAATATCCTGTCTGTCAAAAGGTGCTTATAAGGCAGCCACGATACAATCAGACCAGAATACAAAATGATTCTTTTCACTAGAAAAAGAAGCCATAAATTAACTCTCATTTAAACAGATAACTTAACATGCTCCCGTAGAGCTCTGGAGTGGTGCATGAGGGCTGTACATGCAGAGGGTTTGTGCTCAGTCCTGCGGCATTCCTGCAGCATTCCCAAGCCCAGTCCACTTCTCAGTGCAGCCAACCCTGCCATTTTTTGTGCATATTAAAAACAGTTTCATGTGACGCGTGGTAGTAAAAGGATCCTTCAGCCATGAGAGGCAGTATTAGAAAGAGGTTGAGTTCTTTCTACTTTTGTGGCCCCTTCGTAGCCCCATACACAAGTTTTAGCTTTGCTTTCCTTTGCATTTTATTTATATACTTCAGCTCAGCTCCTGTGCAGCATCAGCTGTGTTCCGTCCTGCCTTTAAAGCCAGGCTTGGCTGGAAGGTGGCTGCTGCAAGGTTTTGTGGGTTGCTTCGGTTGGTTCCCTGAAACCCAGGGCTCGCATTTGGCTGAGCAGTTTTGGTGGTGGGGTATATTGGGGGGGAGGGATGCTGCTTGCTTTTAGCTCTCAGCGTTGTGCTGCAGGCTGCTGGGAGCCGTGACTCTTCCAGTCCTCGTGCAGCAGCTGGTGGGCGTCACTAGGGGTTACTGAGGGGCCTGCAGCAGGCTGTCACAAGTGGGTGTGCAGCACTCAGGAGTGACTGAGAAGGATGGGAGAGGTGCAGTGGAGCCAGGGTTGTGCAGGTACCCTCTTTACCTACTTATAGAAGATGTGTTGCTTTGATTGTGAGGGAGAAAGCTTGGTCTTCTCTGTTTCGTGTAAGTGCTTTCACTTTTCAAAGTGAATTAGATGTTTGAGATTTCTTTAAGGGGTCAGTTAAGGCAATGGTATGCTCATTTCATCCCAAACTGCTGTCTGATCTTACTTAAGAGTGAAAGCTGTCTTGCACAAGATTTCCTCCTTGTTGCTGCAGTCCTGGCAGAGGAAGAAGCTGTCTGCTATGAACAGATTTATGGATTACAATCAGGACGAAAAAAAAACAACACAAACCATGCCACTCAGCACAAATGTTTCAAAGTTTGAATGGATCAAGTTTACTTTTAGGTCTCTGTTCATGACTTCAGTTTTGCTGGCTTTGTAGAATCATTATTCAGAGGCTACCAAGTAAATGCGAGTGAACAGCTTAGACATGCAGCCATTTATTTTTAAGAAATCACAATGTCTAATGTGACCTGGAGGTTGATGTGATTACTTTTTAAAATGAAATATTTTTCTTTAAAAGAAGCACACAACAACTAGCCTATGTTCAGACAAAAAGGCTAAAGTCTGTAACTTCTAGGGAAATTTTTAAAAAGCTGTAAAAATGAGTTTGATGTGCTGACTATCTTTTCAATGATAAACCATCACCTTTTAAAATTTGAATGAAGGATGGTTATTTTATTATTCTGACTTTGCTGGTTTTAATTGAATAGCTTTCACATTTCTGCTCGTGCATTCATAGTCAAATGCTGACTTTAAAGTCAACTTACCAGAGCGTCCTGCAAGGTGGAATTAAGCCCTCTGGAGGTGACCTGTTGTCTCATTTTGGCAGCATGTGTTGTATTGCAGACTGTGGGTGTCCCTTCGTACCAGATTTCTAAACTGTGGAGTTTTAGATCCAGGGTTAAGCTATTTGTTGCCCAGCAGTTCATTTATCCTGGCTAACAGGGATCCAGCAGGAAATCTAGGAGCAAGGCTTCTTTACCTGGCTACTTTTCCATTCTATCCAAGAACCAAGTGTGCAGGATGATATCAGGTATCAGTAGGGTTTTTGAGGGTATTTTTACTTTCAAGCACTGCAATTCAGTAAAAAGTCAGTGCTGTTAGACACATTTTTACCTATATATTTATCAGTTTGGTATGCAACAATAGTAACATTATCAATAATTGTCCATTGCAATAAGTGACATTCAGCAGTTCTGATAGAAACTTACCCCTTTCTCTCCTTTGGGTTGGTATTTTACATGTCCTGAGGCTGGGGAAGCACATTTTAATTTAGAAATGATGTAGGTAAGTGGAAGTGGAAGCGGTGCACTCAGTTCCTGAAATTTTATAAAACCTCATTGTGCTGCTGACAGCTGTGCTTCTGCAGGGAGAATGAATAAATGTATTAAAGAGTGAGGCTCTCCAGTACTACAGCGATCACATAAATGCCAAAAATAGATGAATACCATTTGCTTTAGTGAATTAAATAAATAGTCCTATGGTTTCTTGCAGGAGGAAAGAAACACTCCCTAGTGAATATGTGGAAGGCTTGTCACATATGCTCTGTGCCCTGCTCCTGCAGGATGTATAGTAGTGCCACACTGCTTTGGTTAAACATTACTGTGGAAGTTAAAGATCTGCTAACAAAAACTGAACGTAGTGCTCCAAACATACTGGATGCTTATGGTTTGTATGGATGTTCAAATAGGAACATTTATTAAAGTGCTTGTAAACATAAATCTGCAGGATGGATTGTTGTCCTTACCCTGGGTGATACACATTTCTCAGATGACATAAATTTGGCTGGCTTGGAAACGATAAAACAAAATGGCTTTTTGTGTCAACTATAATACAGTTTGCGGTGTATTTCCATAGCACTTTGCTAAGTATTTCAAAATTGATGTGATTGCTGGGTCCCAAGATGAGTAAGAGCAACATTATTTTTGGGTTCCATTTAATATATCAGGTCATTTATTTGCTTTCTTTTCTTAACATCTTTTCCAGGTTTCCTTTTGATTGGCTTTTCTTTAACATTCTTTCTGTCTAGAAACTGGTTGCTTTTCTTAACTTTTATTGTTCTGCACATGCCCCGTTAACCAGGCTTTTGTTTGTTGTGCTGCTGGGATGGTGTTGCACAGATGTTCCAGATTTGATGAATTTGGGCCAAGCAGTGGGTAGCAGCGGAGGGCACACCTCACCAAGGCATACTTTGTGTGACACCTTCTTTACATGTGTCATGAGATGATTAATCTCAGCCTGGATCGGTACTGGAAAAAGATGGATAGATCTTTAGATTCATAAGTCACTGCCCAATGAATGTTGCATTTTTGTGAGTGGACTCCAGCACTGCTGATTATGAGTCAGGTGGGCCTGGTCAGGCTCTGGATGCAGACAGAAATGAGGTCTCCTCCCCTGTGGACCTCACTGTGAAGCAGACAGGACATGGCAACACACATATCTGAAATAAGAGCTTTTGAGCTTGGAGAGCACAGTCCAGCAGTTACAGCTGAATGTGTACAGTGTTACAGCCCAGAGCAGCCTCCAGTCAAATGTTCTTCGTCCTTCAGTTGCTCATAGCTTACCCCCTTCACAGAAAAAAAAATCTTAATGTTTTGGGGTCTGTGTGACAAAAGAGCCTCCTGCACTCCTCTGCTATCTTGTGGGTAAGGAGGAGCACAGCCTCTCCAGGTCCTGGAGCCTCTTCCTCAGTCACTGCTTTTTGGAGACAGAACATCTCTGGCTCAGGAGTGCCGGCTTTTTTGTATTGTTGTGTTTGCAGACAATGCTCACTTTCTAACAACAGCAAAGGAGCAAGTTCAGTGCTTGCTTGCACCTTTATCAGCATGCCCAGGGTAACAGACCTGAATATGAATTCCAGTGGTAATTTCACTGAGCACTCATTGCCTTGAGTAGAGAGCATGAAGTTGATGTAAATGCCTTTAAAGCTCAGAAGCTTCAGGATAAATTCTAATGTGTTTACTACGTTTAGCGCCATCTCACCTAAACTTGCCCATATGCTGATTTAGCATTGATTGCAAGTCAGCTATGAGTCTGACTTGTAAAGTACATCACTAAGAACTAACAGTTAGGAAGGAAGACACTTAAAGCCAGAGGATCAGGAAGTTGTGTGTGCAGTGAAGCAACTGCTACACAACAAATCTCAAATATTTTTATAGTTGACCCATTGCTGTTTTATACCAGTAAGAAAGCAACGGACCTAAGAGCAGAGTTGCATATGCACATGGGTCTTCTTCCTCTATTTCAGCAGGCCTGAGAATCACAGAGTACGGTGTAATCAGAGTGAGGAGTGAGAATGTGGAGCTCCCTTTGGACCTCAGCCATTTAGGAGCACTTGCAATTAAAACCCATAACCTCTGACTTTGCTAATGCCCAGACAAGTGGGCAGCGAGCAAAAGAACGCTGCAGCTAAGCCAGGTGGTTCCCTGTCTTAATGTAATCAAAAGCTCTTACTTTTCTTTGAGTATTTTTAGTGGCCTACAGCCTAGAATAATTTTCATGCCTCAAAGACAGAGTTGCTGTTGCCTGATCAGTGTGAGCAACGACTGTGTCTGATGGAGGCATAGAAAGCTTAAAAACAAACAAAAATGGAAGCAGAGCACCCCCATATCCTCATCACCTGAAGTGCAGCTTATCCCAAAATCAAAGCCCTCACAAAGATAAAACAGCCTGCCTTTTGTAGCCCCAAAGGAAGCTTGGGAGTCTGTGCAATGCAGGATCAGGACTGGAAGGCCCTACCTGAGTCATTTAAAACTGATGCAGCATCTTGAAATATGTGGTGTTGGTAAACTGTGATCAAGTGGTTGTGGGTTAGTTATTACTCTAGTACTTCTTGCATGTTGAGATATTGAGTTCAATCATGACAGAATACAGTAATAAATAATAAAACACCCAAAACTCAAGATGGGGCACCTAGATGCTCACATTTGTTCTTCCCTCTCTGGAATCAGCTGGCTACTTTTTGTCTTTGAAGGCACTGGGATCAACCAATATCTCTTACCAAAATGTTCTGTAACAGCAGTCCAGAGGATTTGCTATAAAAGATCTGATTGACAAATTTGTTGGTGTGTTATGCTGAGATTCCACAGTTCATAAACGCAACAACATTTCCCTGTTTGGATATTCATCCTCTAGGTCTTTATACTCATTTCACATTTAAAATTAAGCTATCAAATCACAAGAATTTCTGCTGCTTTGCGCTAATTTTCCAACCATGGAACAAGGTCGACACTGTTGTGTCTCTACTCACATCTCCCTGTTCTGACATTACTTATTGCTGATTTTTGTCGTAAGATCTAGAAGACATCTCAAGATGTTGTATGACTGAAGGTGATAGAATTAATCTAATGTAATATGTGTTATTAGAGGGGACAGATGTCTGGAGATCAAATGTCAAGATTCCTTTGTGCTCTGTCATTTTCCTAACCACATATAAGAGGTGCTTCTGGTGTCTGGGCCTTGAGTGAGTTTACCTTCTCCTAATTGCTAAGGTCTATTGCATTTGCTCTCTGCCACAGCCGCTATCTCATCATGTAATTTTCATGTTTGCTAAAAACATCTAAGCCTCTTAAAGGCACGAGAGCCCTAGTTTTCCTCTCAAAACTGCATTTAGTAAATTATTGATAACAAGGATGTGTAAACAAGCAAACAGCAGATTCGACATGATTTTCAGAAAGCACCTTGTTATAACACCTCGCTTTGCTGCATCCCACTTACATGGGCACCCCTCCCTGCACTGGGATGGAGGTGTGCAGCCAGGAGCCCTCGGTGCATCCCTGTGCCCAGAGCATCCCTTGTGCCATGGGGAAGAGCCCATGGAGCCAGAGCCCGCCTTGCTGCTCTGCTCTCCAGAGTTCCTGCAGTTCTCTGGCCTGCTGGAGAAACAGCCCCAGACAGCTTTGTCTGTCTGACAGCTGATATTATATTGAGGATTGAAGCATCCCATGTCTTTCATTTTTAAAAGTTTTGGTTCTGTAATGGATTTGTTGCTATATGGAACACGCATAGAGTCTGTTTCAAAGAAAATAGAACCCAGCACAGTGGCGTGCTGCTGTATCTATGTGCTGTAACAGCAGCCTGTGGAGGCTTGTTTGTGCTCCTGCAAAACGAGCAGACTAACGCACCACTAGATCCATAGCAGTGCCATGATGTCCGTGGCCCTACGCAAACACTGATCCCGTGTATAATCCCTGTCTCAGCATGCCTCAGGCCTGCTCATCAGGCCTGCCCCAGGGTGCTGCCATCCTCGAGAAGGATGTGGGCGGCCTGCATCCCCCTTGGGCACACGGATGGAGGAGGGGCCCATGGTTCAGCAGTGACGGCCCCAGGAGGTGAGGGAGCTCCTGGCCATGCTGCGGGCTGAGGCAGCTGCAGAGGGACCCTGCTCCAGGCACAGCAGTCGGGGTGCTGACCTCCTCACCTCCTCTGCCCCACGCTCTTACATTATACATTTCTACTAATTACTGAAATTAAATTTCTCTAGGTATTTTTTTCTCCGTTAAGTGCTTTAGTTCCAGATTTTCCACAGTTTCATAATAACATTCTAATGAGGTGGTTTCCTTTTAATATTCCTAATACAATTGTACGGTGAATGATCGGTAACATTTTGGAGTTACAGCTTTTCTTTGTGTGTGGTACTCCATACTTGTCAACTGAAAGCAAGAATAAAAAAAGATGTAAGTAACTGCAAACCTTATTTACTGCAGTAAATAACTTTCATATTCTCTAACACCCATTTTATCTTCCTCATTTCTTCCCCTTCTCCCCTTTGGGGCTGTGGCAGAGCAGAACAACAGATGGTTATCAGTCAGGAGTAACTAGGGAAACACGGAACCTGCCCCAATTGCTATGGAGACAGCCATTTGTGTGCTGGGTATGCACCATTTGTTGCATGAGCAACCAGAGGGAGGGGTTTTTTAATAGAAAAAAATTGTTCTAAAGCCCCCAATACTGAAAGGAAACCTTGGTTTGTGTGCACTTATCCTGGTGGGAAGAGGCAGGGCTCTACCTGTTCATTCGTCACCTGGGTTTGCGTTAAGCTAATACTGGTTTTGGACAGCAACATTTTGAATTGTGAACTGACATAATTAACTTAGAGCAAATACCTGTTCTTCTGCACAGCCTGCAGAGCAAATATTCATAAGCAGTTCTTCCTCCCATCAGCCCTTCCTCCCTCCTTGACCAGCCCCACAACACAACAGCCCCACAAGGTGTGTGGGAGGGCTGACGCCCAGAGCCGTTCCTGTGCCCGATGCTGCCATGCACATGGCTTGTGCCTGTGCAGTGCTTCAGCCAGAGCAGTTGGCACAACCAGAGCATTGCAGCTCTGTCCTCAGTGTTCTGCACCACCAATTTACTCCACTTGAGAATTATGTTAACATTGAACTTAATGTAGCAATTCTTTTATTTTTCTAATGCAAGTAAGCTTTTATAAAATTATTCTAGTAATGCTTCAGTGAAGAGTACAAATTATAAATGAAAAATGCACTAGAAGTGGCTTTCAAATAACTTTATGCCAATTTAATTCAAATTCAATATTAGTTCAGAGTAGCATCTGTTACCATTTGTAGTGCTTCATTATCAGCTGAAGGAGCAGTCCTTTAGTTTGGTATGGGAGAAATTTTACCTACGTTTATCAGGTCACTTGTTTCAATTTTTGGCATTCTCAGGTATTCATGTAAGGAATGCCTTGAATACTGGGCACTAAACGTCATAGAGCACCCTTCTAATTCTTACCGTTTATTGAATACTACCAATTAGGTAGTATAACTATATATAGCTAGGGTACAACTTCTACAGTGTTTGCATAGACTGGGCAGTTTTTATTAGAAAAGAAATGGAAAAACTGAGGGGAAAATGCTGTCCAAACTGAGGCTCCATTGGAGACTTAATTAACAAAATCCAATTCTTTTCCAACTACAATTCTGTATGTTGCAGTGGATTTACATTCTGCTGAAGTGGCTATTGAAAAGTCATCCGTTTTAAATATGTTTGCAGGGTGGTATGTTTAACATGGATACTCCTGGATAAATGCGCAATATAGTATTTTACTAACTGGGAAATGCTGAAGCTCAGATCTAGAACAGCAGGTATGTAGAACAGTCGTAATCTCCCATCTGTGACAAAGAACTTTCTGAAATACACAAGTAGTCTACAGCACTTCTTTGTATGGTAAACATCTCAAATATGATAAACAAAAGCATCTGAAAGGTATTCATCACACTGCTGGTTAAAGTGGGCTTTTATTTAAAAGTTAACTAGATTCTGGAGAAAACATACAAAGAAGTTATATTAATTAAATTACTGTCACGATGTAATTAAAAACAAGATGAGCGCTTGATCTCTGCAGTGCATCAGAAAGAAAACAACTAACCAGCCAACAAAAAGTAACCCACGCTGAAATGAAGTACAAAACACTGATCTCACCTCTCACTGTTGGGATGTTTAGTGTTTGGTACTTGAAGGATGTCTGCAGGTATCAGAGTATGGCAAACTGCTGAAAAAACACCATGTTAGGTTGGTTACCTGGTGTTACGTGAGTAACAGCTGCTAGGTACACATCTGTGTGGACTTCTAGTGGGAAATGTTGGTGATAGGTGGATGGTTGGACTGGATGATCTTACAGGTCTTTTCCAGCCGTACTGATGCTATGATTCTATGATTTTTAAGCATTAACTGACTTTCAATGTTAGTAAAAGATGAGATAATTTCAGTTGGGGATGTTTTTACTGCATTAATTCAAATCTTTAATATTTTATTGCCGTTTGGATTGTTTGTTGTTGTTTTTTAAATTCAGTACCATGATAAAAATTACTGTATCTTCATTGTTGACTTTTCTCTCTCAAAGGCATTGGAAAACTAAATGCTCTTACTGTTGGGAGCAAAAATTCTAAATGTTCCTATTTAAAGGATTGTTTCAATTGGCAAAAATAATATCAGTATTGTAAAACCCTGTTCCTTCCAAATGTTATTTGAAATGTAACTCTTCAATATGAGAGATAACATTCAAATCTAAATGGCTAAGCCAGAGTGTTACACAGGGAAATGGTATTTTATCAGTTAGAGCAGAGGCTTACCTAAACCACAGAGCATCTTGTGAAAGAAATGGGTGCAACGTTACTTTCCATTTCATGGAGAGGTGATGTCTCATTTTTAGCTTTAAGCCTTTTTCTTTTTTCTCCTCTGGAATATGAATTTTAAGCATAGATAATGATTTATTGCATGTAATTTAGTCATGTGGTTATCATAATTTTTAATAGATACAGAGATGAGCTTTGTAGTCATGAAGCTGGATACACATGGCATTATTATGGTATCTCTACCAGATGAAAGGACCCTTTTTCTCTAGACCATTTTATACATTCCAGCATTATTTGCAAGCATTTACGTCACATGTCATGTAAACCCCACGTGCCCTCTAAATGTTTTCCTTCCTATGTGTTTGCTCCACTCTCTGGGGTTTCCTAGCGTTGTTCTTTGTAGCTGTTGCACTGTCTGCTGCCCATTTGCCCCTGCTGGGCTCAGGTTGGGGAGCTGTGTGTGTGTGCTGGCCTGCCAGGATCCCAGCACTGGGCTTCATGTGTGAGAGGTTCAGCACGGGCACCCAGACACGTGACTTCACCCAGAAAAATGTTACAGATCCATCTAACCCAGCAAAACCTTGGAAGCACAAAGTTTGGCCGTGTTTTCTCGTTCATCCCCTGCCTTGCAGCTCTAACAATGGCTTCCTACCAAGCCGTCCCAGCCGTGCTGTCTGGCTGTCTCTCACAGCTCCGTCTTTGTGTTCATTCATTGCACGCACTCTTCTAACACTTTTTGAACATGAGAACAGGTGTTTCCTTTAGAGGTAGTTGAATGACTTGGTAGTTATAGATAAAGCTTGAGATGAGAGCTGGATTCCTGCAAAAGGCAGGAAGTGAGCAAAGGTACAGAACTTAACCTTGTCCAATGAAAAATGGTGACTAAAATCTGAGCTAGTTTCATCTGGCTTCTCTTTTTGGCCACCACATTACACCACTGCATACATGACAAATACTGAAGAGACAAAATTATTCTATAGAGAGTAAGAGCTCTGACAAATGGAAGTAATGTTTAAATCTGAATAAATGCTTCTGCTGGCTGAGACCATTTTTTCAATGTCTATGAGACCAGAGAGCTGACCCAGTCTCTGTAATGTGGTGCTTGGGAGGGGTGAGTGCCCATGCAGAAGGCAGCAATGAGGAAACAGGAGTGGTGTTGCACATGCCTCAAGGAAATGCATGTCCAGCTGCTCTTGAAAGCTGAATTTTACATTTTTCTGAAGTTGAATTTCTACATTCTCTGCATATCATCGTTCTTCTCAGTGGATGTTGAACACTCTGCTCTGGGCATTGAAGAGCACAGCAAACCCAGCTTGAGTATGCAGTCTGGCTGCTGGCCCATGTCATGTGCATTTTATTCTGCCTTCATGGATATACAAGGATATGCTGAACACCCAGCTTTGGCTTTCTGTAGGGCTGTACGTGAGGTTTTTCCCAAACTTTGAACTAACATGTTGTCTTGGTAGGAAGCCATTGTTCAGATTCTGAACTCTAAAATCTGCAGTCTCTGCTCAGCCTCTCACAGGCTGCTATGTGCATGCAAAGAAACTGAATTTCTACTTTTACGAACAGACAAATGCATTAGGAGATAAAGGGTCTTAAACAGAGACATGCTTAATTTCAAGACAACTAATATCTTTAATCCTTTCCTTCTGGGAAGAAATTCTCATGCTTGAAGTTAAGCACAGAACTGAGTGCTTGGTCGTAGTGGGCGTCAGGAGTCAGGAGCCCTGCTGCTCACAGGGAGCATTACACACGTGGGTGCCTCCCAGAGACATAGATTTAATTCATGGTGTAGAAGAACCAGGCTGCATTGAGTATCAAGTGACATCTATAATGAGTATTTTCCTAATTTACTGAGCATCCTGCTACGTTCAGGTATTCTGCTGTATCTAGAGGTTTCCCTTACAGTAGTCCTGTGGATTATTTACATAGGCTAAACTTCATTGTTAGCATTAGTGTGACTGGACCTATTGAAAGGTGATTAAGGTTATTGTGCTTTTTCAACAAAAATCAATCTATGAGAGGAGCATTTTTTAGGAAAGCAATGCACAGCGTATGAAGCTTTTTAATAGAAGGCCCTGTGACTAGCATGCTGGGTTTATTTGCTTGTTTTAGTGTATCTGGCAGAAAAATCAATATTACAGTGTAACTCAAATAAAAATAGGCAATATATAATACTTCTTGTAGAAAGAAAGAGAGAGGTGGTTCTCAAATTGCTCCTGCTTTCTCTTCATCTTTCTAGCATGTGCCAGCTTTATGCTTAATAAAGTATGCTTAATAAAGCCAACTGAAGTGTAAAGTACTTAGTCATGCAACCAGAGTTATATTTAACTCATCCTAAGTTTATTCCTCCTGAAATCCACCATTCTTTCCATCTGAGCAAAAAAATGCTAACGACCCACTCAATTAAACAGCGATCTTGGAAGAAGTCACTCAGCAGCCACTTGGTTATCTCAGCAGTCGGATGCACATAGCTGTTGTCACCTTGGTGGGGTGGTGCGAGAGGCAGAGAGAACATAAATAAATATGTATGTAATTACATAAATATATATTTAAAAAATGCATGAACTGTCATGCTACAGAATCCTTTCTGGATGATTTTACATCCTGGTGTATGTTGGTATAGGAGATATTGCTGGAAGTTTTGCCAAATTCAGCATGTTCTCCAAAGATATGAGAGCGATGAGAAACCTTAGCTGCCTTTATGCTTGCTATACTTTTTAGCAGACCTTGTGTGATACTTCATGCACTGAAATCATAAAAATCCCGATGTTCATTGGGACCAGACCAAGGGCGACTTCCCTTTGGTCTTCACCTGGACACACCTGGGTCACTCAGTGTCGGTGGAGCAAACAGAGCCAAGAGTGTGCTCCAGCTTTTGTCTGAGGTGCAGGCATTATGCTTCCACGTGAGTAGGTACACAGGTGTATTTCTGTAGGCGTAACATTCAAGAGATCAGATGTCTGAAAATGTAAGCGCTAAATTTTAGATTACCACTTACAACAGTAATTTTCTAACAAGAGAGGCAGATGTACCCGCTGCATCCCCACCTATTGTAATGCATGTGCACATGCAAGGAAACAAATGGGAGAAGCCCGCACTCCAGATATTAAATGAGACATTAGGAAGCAGCGTGGTGCTGAGTGTCCATGCGCGGATGCTCCGTGTCGCGGCCGCGCTCCCTGATGCGGTTAGGCAGGCTTTGCATTCGCTCAGACATCTTTCAATAGAATGGGCTACCAGATGGGACCGGTAACAATGCGCGGAGGCATCGAACCACCACAGACATTTGGTGCTTAGAATAATAAAAAGACTATAAAATTAGATTAGTTGAGTCTAATTTGGAACTGGTGTATTCCCTGTTCGCTCTCACAGCTCTCGGGCAGATAAAGCGGAGAGATTTAGTACTGTCAGGACAGAGGACTCCAACTTCCAGTAAAAGAAGAAAAGGCATTGTGGGAGGTCACGGAGGGCAGCCCGGTGACCTCCAATGATTTACAGGCCTTTAGCTTAATGAAATTGTTTCACTGACATGACGGTAAAAGCTCATAATGGATTGGATGCCCTAATGTAATGAAATTACTCCCTTCTGCCTTTAAAAAAAAAGAAAAAAAAAAAAAAAAAAAAGGCGCAATTAATATTTACTGAGACCTGCCAGGCTCCGGCGCAGCGTGCTGCGCTGGCACAGCCACAGAGCCCCGCACCGCCTCGGGGACACCCGGCCCCGCTCCGGGCGGCTCTGCCCTCCCTCACCCTCTCCCTTCCTCTCCGCAGGCAGCTGGACAACAACCAGATCAGCTGCATCGAGGATGGAGCTTTCCGCGCCCTGCGCGACTTGGAGATCCTGTGAGTTGGGGCTGTGCGGGGCGCCGGGGGGGGGAAGGGGGGGCTGTTAGTGCTGCAGTGCTGGGGGAGCGGGCTGGGGCGGCCGCAGCGCGGGGAGCGGAGCGGCACCGCAACGGGCGGCACCGCGGCACCGCGCCGGCGGTCGGAGCGCTCCGCGGCGGCCCGGGGGACGCGGGGCCGGGGCCGGGAGGGGGGGACGGGTTCGCGTGGAGCGGTGTCTGACAGCGGACACGGACGAATAGCTGCTGAAAGGGGTCGGTGTGCGGGAGGGAGGATGGCGGGGGCTCGGTTGGGTCGCTCGGTGCTGGCGTCGGCTTCTGGGGAGGACCCTGCTCCGAGGGCTGAAATACAGGCACGCCGAGCTCGGGGCTGCCGCAAACTTTACACGTTGACTGCTAAAGCTGCGAACAGAAAAGGAAACAAAAAAAAAGGAAAAAACAAAAAAGATTTGACAACGAAATCCGCCTCCGTCAGAGAAAAAGCATGAGATTTATAGCGCTGTTGTCATGCGAAACCCTGCGTTACCAGAGCTCTGTACCGATCAGGTAACTTGCTCGTTGTTAACAGGTACTTGTTCACATAGAGACCTCTTCTGCAGTACAGTTTGAGCACAGGAATGGATAAAAGCTTTTCTGAAAGTTAATGCTGCAAAGCTGAAAGTGTTAATGCCAGAGAGCGTCCAGTCCTGAGGCACAAGGGATGGGAGCTGGGGCAGGGGGACAGGAGCACTCCTCGGGTCAGACCCTTCCATCAGAGTGATGCTGGTGCTGCCCCAGAGCCGAACGGCCTGTGCCTAATGCTGTGGGGAAGGCTGCTCAGACTGCTGCCAGCACTGCCCTTAAGTGGGACGAGATAGCAGGGGGGTTAAGGTGTGTGCCTCGCACAGACCTGGCACCTGCAGGCACCAGGGCCGGCACAGTGCCCGTGGCTGCCGTGTACCAGCAGCACTAAGGCCGTAGCGATGGCACTGTGCAGTGCACCAAAGCTCTCTGGAATGTCTGTGGGATAATAAAGGGAATTCTGCCCCATGGGCTCTGGCCGCCATGGACAGAGGCTCAAAGAATGATTTCTGCTTTCAGTGCCAGCAGATGTGGGTTCATTTGCTGCTGTAATGGGGAGCTGTGTCTGTGCCTGTCTGCCATAACAGCCCCAGTGCCTGTGGTCCCACTCTCCCAGGCTGGGACATCTTTATCAGTCAGAGACTGTCTGGTGCTCATATCAAGATAACAGGAGGACCTGAGGAGTATCATTCAAATTCTATACTAGCAGCCCTTTTAAAGGAAAAGCAGTGAGTTAAAAGCAATGAATAAAGCTTTACCTGCCTATGTCATAGAATGAAAGGAAGAAAAAAAATCTGCTCATTTGTTTGTTTGTTGTGATGGACTGCTTTTCCATACCCATGAAGGGCGAATCAGTCCTCCACTGACAGCAGCCTGTGCTGGAACTCTACTACAACAGGCTGGGCGGTACTTGGAACCTTTATTCATACTACACTAAGTTCTGTAGGCTCTGAAATAATTGCTGGGAACACATTCCTTCTCCCTGGGATGTCAAGTTAGTTTATTTACTCCTCTGTTTGCAATTGGCTACTTTTATACCATATACTTGTGGGTGGGAGAAGAGAAGGCTTTCTGTCTACTGTATAAAATACATCATCGTCAGATCTTGAATGCATCTTTAATTTTCAGCACACACATACTGCTACAGGAAAAATCAATCTCATTCTAAATAAGATGAGAAAATAGATTGATAGTATCTAGTTATTTTTCTCAGTCACAAAATTTGAGTAGAATACTTCAAACTTAATTTGAAGTGTTGTCTTTTTTTTCCCAAGGCATTTAAATCTCTAGCAAAAGACATTTGCCTAATGCACTAGAGGATATCACATCTTCAGTTGTAAAACAGACATAAATGCTAAAAAATTAGAGCAATTTGAGCCATCAAAGAATATCATCAAGCGAAACCAAAAGGCATCAAGATAACATTTCAGAGAAGAGCTTGCCACTGTATTTTATGGAGAAATATTTTGACTCATAATGCAATACGTAGAAAATATCATTCTGGCACAAAAAAAAAAAAAAAAAAGGAAAAAAGAAAAGTTATCTGTCTGAGCAGTTTGCAAGGGCACCCAATTATTTACTTCTTTATCTTCCTGAAATCATGTGACCTTTATGATATCAAACACATTTCTGCACCTTTTCTCTGCATTCCTGCCTGTCTGCAGAATTCTGCAATTCTGTAGATTACCTGGGGAAGAGCTAAAATGCATCGTGTTACCCAGAAAATACATTAACACCTTTAAGAGCACTTTGGTTTCCAGTTTAAACTTCTCACTCAACTTGAATTCCTCAGAAAACATGACTGTAAGGATCTTAGTGATTTGGTAAATGTAGCAACAGAAGGAAATTGCATTTTTCCTTTAAAATAGAGAGCGCTCTGTGGTCCATTTTATTTATTTCCACTTCTCAAGCAAGCAGTCTTCACTTACAGCTTCTATTGTATTTTTTCCTGTGTTCTAAGTTCCTATATCAACAAATAGTACTGAGGCAGAGATTCAGAAATTCATGACTAATTTCAGTACTTTAAACAGGGCATGGCTGCTGACTTCATCTGAATGCTGGGTCAGGGCCAGGTACTGGCACCCCACGCTAGCACTGTTCTGATCGCATCTCTGCGAGCTTCAGTGTTTCAGAGGTCCCAAAAGGTGTCTCTGATCCTGGGGTCTGACCTATGTAGCCCATAACACACACGCTAAGTGTTATTGGTGACTGTGAGTTGGGAATTAAAAAGCTGTGAAAATGTTGCAATGAAATGCTTTGTGCTTTCTGTGGTTGGCTATGCCTCTGCAGCAAGGTGAAGATGATGTCTGAGAAATGGCGCTCAACCGACACGCCGACTTAAACGTTTCTTCATAGTTGTGGATAGGGGCTGGTTTTATTCCTTTTTGCATCAGATCTTCTGTGTAGCTCACAGAGGTTTTGTTTCCAGTATGTTGACAAGTAGGGATTTCTCCTGTTGACATCCCTCCTTTTCCTCCTTACAGTAATAGGGTTAAACAGACTTCACTGGGTTTGTTCTCACATTCACACAGAAAAGAAGGTGCATGCAGCCAACAAACAGCTACAGCATGTAGAAAGAGGGACACAAGTTATTAATTAACATAATAGCCTGCAGAAAAGTTGAAGAAAATTGGTGTGAAACTTTCAGAAATTGAAGTGTTGGTTTTAGAAGAAGACTTTCTGCTGAGTTCAGTTCTTAGTTGTGTCCTGTGGCAATATCTGCAATAACAGCGTTGTTGAGAAATGTTTGTTGGTGTACCTGTAAGCAAGTTAAGATTATTTTTTTTAAAGAATATTTGCCCAGTGTTCCTTATGGGATGTGGCAGTGAGATATATCCTTTGTAGGTTAGAAATTTGTTTCTCTGTATCTTCATATCCAAATGTTCAGTGTTACCATGCATAAAAGATAAAACTCTTCCAGAACTCAGAACTTCCCCTTCAGTCCTATTGGATTTGTGGATAAAAGGAAGTAATTTCTGGGTGGTTCAGAAAGCCCAGTCAAACTGAATGAGCCATTAAGACTGAGCAAATGGCCATGCTATCATTAGGCTGGAAGTGCTGAGCAATACATGGTTATTAGGATCCATTTCTCAGTAAGATACAGAACTCAATTTAGCAAAAAAACACAAAAAACAAAAACCACCAACTTTTAATTTATTTCTTGTTGTTTGTCCTCACTGGAATGGCTTGAAAACAGTGTGGTGACACAGTAGTAGTGCTATGTGAGCAGGATAGAAGGAATTATGAGTCATTGTTGACAATTTACCTGGAGTGTTTTCCTGGTTTTGTACTGTAAAAGCTGTTGTTTTTCCTGCTTTATGATGACTGCTAAAAAGGACTCGAGTCTGAACATGCTTTTTCATTGCAGTTCTTCAGCAAAAAAAAAAAAATCACAAACCAAAAAATATTACTAGAGCAAGAGCTAATCTGAAGAGGATTGATGACACAGTTTTATTAAAGAAGACAAATAAGTTCTTGCTGGACGGAGCTAGTACAGAGGAACTTGGAGTTTTACTTGTTGTCAGTCGCAATGTTTTGGGTCTTTTATGTCTTCCATAGTCTGAAAAATCACTTTCCCAAAATTTCACTTGCTTTTTGAAGTGAATGGGCCTTTAAGAGACCATAGCAACAAACCGTGCTTGTAGGAATCCATCAGTCAACTCTGGGCAGTGCAGTGGGAAAAATCGTGATGATTCACCTACAGGTAAAACTGAAGAAGTTTGGACGCAGTCATCCAAATGTCAGCAACAGTTTGAAACCGTGCCTTAAATTCCAAGTGAGCCCTAAATATTTGATCTTAAAAATAAATGAATAAATAGTTGTAATGAAAACACCTCACCTTCCATCTCTGAGATCATGAAACAAAGACAGAGTCTTAGAAATTACAGTTGCTATATCAGCCCTTGTGAACATCCTTTCCCCCAAGCCGCGCTGTGTGGGACGCGTGTGATCCGTATAAAACTCCATCCTAGCAAGCGCCTTACAGTGCTCAGTCATGCTGTTATTGTCTCTCCCATGCTTTCCTGTGACAAAGGATCGTGTTTTGTAAAAACTTTAGTCATCACTGAAATTTCAGATAAAACTGCCATGGATGTGTATGCTTATAATACATGCTGCTTTTCAGAACTTTAATAAAATTGAATCGTTATTTTGTGTTTAAGACAGGATTTAACTGTTTCCTCTTGTTGTCTTCTGTGTGCTGAACTCAGTTATAGGATCAGTTTTACTTAGTCTTGAAATGCTATTCTGGGCATGTCTTAACTAGGTAGAAGATCTTTATTTGCTTTCCCAACATGGAGAGTCAGGGAGCTGAAGTCATGACATAACTCTAAATATATGAGATGTCATTGCTTAATGAAAGCCTGAAAATGCCACACAAAGGTGATTTCCTTCTATTTTCCTGGAAATTATGATTTGTTGAAACAATCAGGATCAAATCTGAACTCTGTAAATGGTGTTCCTATAGCTGATATTGAAATACCTGAATATAATAATGAAAATAGGAATTTAAATGAAATGTTGTGCATAGCTGTTTCATTCATTCGTAGCTGAGCAGAGTAAAATTAGAATGATTAGATTGAGTGATTTAGTAGACTCGAGTAGAGTTGATTTTTTTTTTTTTTTTTTTTTTAACCTAAGGATATATGTTAGCTTAAATGTATATAAATTAATACAACAAATTAAAAATCTTTACTTTTTTCATCAGTCAGCATGTACACATAACGTGGGTGATAAAAACCAAACTGAAATAATTATTGGCTACATGTGAGTAATTGAATTGTCTGCCCAGCGGTAGAAATCCCTGAAACACAGAACGGAGCTTGGATTTCCTAAGAGTATCCCCAGTTTCCTGTGTGCAGGTTATACCACAGGAGGTCACATTATGTCAGAGGAAGAATAAAAGTCATTCTGGCAATCGAGAAAGGGTTCACCCAGAGTACAGAGGTATCAGTGGACAAAGGCTAATTTCCAATTTTCTTTACTCCATTCTTCATTCAACTGTCCAGTGTTCTGTACCCTTCCCATTCTTCTTGGCTCCTGTGTCGCTGTAGATGTTTGTAGGAATGAGAAAGGTTCCTGATGTACTTAGCTGTTATTTTCAGTTTTCTGTTACACAAATAAGTTGAAGATTAGCTACAGAAAGGCCTTTTTCTGGAGAACTTTCGGAAAGTACTGCACCCAGCGGACCCTGAAGAAATGAGATAAATAGTTAACATGGGTAGATGGGGAAAGATGGGGTGCTTACACAGTTGCTGGATAAGAAATGTTTGTATTTGCTGATCTATTTCAGTGGGAGATCTGGCATCATTGCTCAAGATATGGAAATGAAATCTGAGATAACCTCTGTTCTACAGCACATTACAAAATGTGAGGTTGGAAGTACAGCATAGTGAACAGAACACTATCCAGATGGCACCATGGTGACAGGCTTTATATCAAAGACCAGCTGAGATAAAATAAGAACGGGCAATCAAGGGCCTCTGAAAATCACTGATGCCTGTTACAGATGTAACTCTCTCTTTATGGGGGGAATATATTTGCATAAATTCATTGATCTATGATTTTGCTAATCCTGCAGTATGTGCTGGGCATGCCCCAGCAAATTGATGAACGTTTCTATCAGACCTCACAGTGGATGCTATACTATATTACATATTTAGAAAAGTGATGTTTCCCTCCTGGAGCATATGTAGTATTCGAATGCTGTGCTCGTTCTCCCTTCCTGCTCCCATTAGGTTGGAGTTCTTTTTTTTTTTTTTTTCTTTGAGAATAGCCTGGAGCCCTGCAGACTGCAGAACTTATCAAGATAAGAGCAGTGCCAGGTTAGAATTATTAGATTCATGAATCACTGACCAATATGCTTTTTGAGAAAGCCCAGGTTTACTGCTTGCCTTGAGTAAGTCCTTTATTGGTGCTGCAGTCACTGATCTGAGAGACGCCAAAGTCAAAACTCCAGGAGACACAGGGATTTCTGGCAAACCTTTCCTCCATGGTATTAATTGATTCATTTGCATGCTCTGCTCATTTTGTGACCTGCCCTGCCTCCCCTTTGACTAATACAGTTCCTTTGTCAGTAATATAAAAGATGTAGAACAAGCATTTTGACTGCTGAAAGTCAAATGAATGTGAACGACTTAATCCCGAAGACACTCAACTGTGTATTTAATGCAGATAGGCAGCCAAACACCTTATCCAGAAGCTGAGCAGAAGACTGTGATGGGAACAAAGCTCCTTGCAGATAAAATTGAGCTGATAATGGAGTTACGAAGGGAAGTAACAAGTTCCAGAGAGATGACTAGGCACTTTATGCCATAACTTGCAATTCGTTCTTTGTATGGCTCCCCAAAGAAGCTGGATGGCCGTACTATGGTAGCTGTGTCCTGCTGGCATTAATAAGGCATTTTGGTGGTGAGAGGAAACTGAATGCCCGTGTGGCACAGCCTTTGGCACACCAACACCAAAAGGCTCCAGGGTGTCCCCAGCCCTTCCAAGACGCTGAGCCCAAAGCTGGTGGTGAATGAAGGAACTGCTGCTGATCTGGGATCAGCCAGCACAGTAACAATTTTTTAAAAAATTAATAACATGCAGAGATGGTCTTCTTTTGTTCTGTGTGCAGTTAAAGGTGTGGTTTATGATCAATATGGGAATGAATGGTTTGCTTGTTTCAGAGGCTACATTTGCCTCTTGTGCTGGTAGAACAAAGAGCTCTGAGCTTTGTCAGTCTTTATACAGGAGAGGGCTCAAAAACCCAGTTTCTCTGGAAATGGAGAGTGCAGTTTTGACGAGAGCTCTGTGTACCGAATTGTTAGCATGCCGTGTTGTCTGATGTGTAACCTTGAAATGTAGTTGCTGGGACCAGGGTAGTATGTGTTATTTATTATTAGCATTTTCCAGTGTTTTTAGTTTGGACAGTAATATTGTATCTGTAGAAAACTGGAATTCAAAAGAGTGATATGTAGATGTCTGGCTTGGAAATAAGATAGATAATTACGTTAGCATCTAAAAAGTACATACATAGAAATTTCTCCTAAAATCAAGTAGTGCATTTTTTTCTTGCCATTCATAAGGTTATGCATAAAATACAGTTACATATTGTGAATGTGCAACACACACAGGTTGAAAAGAACATACATGTTTTAATTAGACTTGGTTATTGTAATTATATAAATGGAGAATAATTTTCAAAACTTGAAAGGTCTATATAATTTAGACTTTTTTGTGTACCATATACAGTTCTGCTTAACAAACAAGAAAGTTTAAGAGCTGCATAAAGAATAAAAGTGTGAAATGATTTAAAAGTAATTTGGAGTCAAATAATCCCAATTTCTATGTTATTTGTGTTATCATAAATGAAGCAATTTTACGCTAAGCGATTTGATGCTTCTGAAGTTGCTTTGCATTTGTTGGGTTTCTGTTTTGGGGTGGGCGATCTGGGGATGTTTCAGTACATAGGCATGATGCTGGTCACGCTGAGGCCATCTGCAGTGCCTTAGTAGCAAGATGTTTTTGAACACTGTAAGAGAGCCCAGGAATCTTTTGTTGTGATGTAGCATGTTGCTTTTGAGTAGTTCTGAGATACCTCAGAAATGAGTGTGGTCACTTAAAGGGTCAAGTGAGGTGACCCCGTAAAGCCACAGAGGGAAATAAGGAACACTAGTGCCTTTTAAAAATGGCACATGTCGCTTCACGGTGGTGGCCGGTGCGGGCTGTCAGTGGTTTGAATGGCAGACAGCAGCTGGCTGTGGAGGATTGGTTGTGGGCCATGAGGAAGAGATACAGGAGCACACACCGAACAAGGTGTTTGATCACCAATTTGGTCATTCAGGTTTGCTGTTGCGTCTTTTGCCACCACGATCGTAGGTAGCGTGTGTCACCAAAGTACTGTGTTGGTGGTGCAGGGAGAAAGGAGGGTGGGGAGGCAGCTCTCGCGCGTGGCTTCCAGCCTTGGACTTGCTCCCGTGATGGCGGAACTGCCGCATTGCAGCAGCCCCGCGCCTGAAGGCCGCCCGCAGCCTGCTGCTGTGAGGGGCTGCGGCTGGGCGGGCTCTGGGAGGGGGGGCCCACGAGCACCCCCCGGCTGCTGACTGGCTCCTCGGGCAATTCCAGCCATGTCTTAAAAGGCTTGGGTCTCCCCGTCCGCGGCTAGGGCGTCAGAAACGCGGCGAGGAGCCTCAGCTGATACTTAGGCTGAAATAGTTAGGGCAGACCATCCGCAATGGTCTTTTATTTGGTATGGGTACAGATATTCCAGGGAAACACTCATATATGGGGAGCAGTTGACTCCTTTTATTTAGCTGATGTAGAATGCGCTTGTAGAATGTTCCTGAACTGGCCACGAGCGCTTTGAATTTTTTTCGTGTCTCTTTTATTTTGCACTTTTTCACTCAATGGACTGAACGCCATTGTCACGCTGTGAGTATCTGATATTCAAATGGTTATGGTTTCTTACCTTGATTGTGTATGCATGCATGGATATAAGCAGGTATTGTTGCTCCTCATGGGCAGGTGGTGTTTGGGAGAAGTTTAAAAGTTTGAAAGGTAGATGTTTTTAAACATATTGATGTTTTCTTGTGCAACCGACAGAAATGCTGTCTAATGTTTTATTAAAAGAAAAACTTGATGTTTAATTCCTGATGGAAAGCAGATCCCTTTGCAGCTTCAGCAAGAGATGTGTTATTGCCTTTGTCTAGGAACTACGTGTTGGCTTTGTTCTTTCAAAACCTTTCTTTTCTCTATAAAAGGTAATTTTTGGTGAACAATTGTTCATGCATGTTGGTCTGAGTCCACAGAATGTGTATATCACACATTCCCTATTTCATTCACCGGGATTTATATTAGACTATATGTTAATCCTAACTTTCACCATGTATGAGTTGCAGTTAGGGGCACTGCATACTGCTAGCATCTAAAATTCTTCTGCTGATGCGTATCTGCCTCTCTCCCATTTTGGGGTGGGGATTCTGGTAGCAGAGATGTAAGTTCCTTCTTTGAAATATTTGCTTCTTTTCCTTCCTCTGATGGCTGTTGGAGGAGAAGATGGGCTGTGCAGCCCCTCGCAGCCCTTTGTCGTATTATCGGTGCTGTTACGGGTTTCCTCATGCTGCCCTCGCAGTGCTACTGGCCGTGAGGTGGAGATGGTGGGTGCAGGAACCAGGGGCAGCTCTGGCAAGGTGTTAGGGCTGTCAAGTCCATGCAGGACCTGTAGTCAGACACTACAGGGCCACAGAAACACAAGGTTCTGGCAGCCCATGCCCCATGGATGCCAGGCGCCTGCTTTCTAAGAGGCTCTTGTAAAGTCTTTTGCATTGACACCAAACTGCTGCCAGTGCCATTTGTACTCATTGGTATACGTGTACCTCCTGAGCACATGCAGCACACTGAGGGTCCCTCCCTCAGTCCTAGTGGCCAGCATGGGACTTGCAGGGAGCCGCAGTGCCGCATTGCGGCAGATCACCAGGTGGCACCAGGCTGGCACAGCGGGAATCCCACAGATAGGATGTTGTCACGTGGCCCCTTTCACTGGATTCACAAGTCTTTTTTTTGTCACTTTCTCTACATACGAGCAGACAACCATTGTAGGTCCATTGCTTGAACCGTCTTTTCTGTTTCTGTGTATGTTTGCTGTAGTAGGGAAGCGTATCCACTTCAGTTAAAACACAGGAATGATACTGTTTTTTTCTGATCCAAATTTGATCCATTTTGTAAGAATTTCTTTCAGTGGAGGCCCTGTAAGGAAACCACAGCACTTAGCTGACTCAGTGCTGAAACCTTCTACCTTGATAGCAATCTCCATCATCAAATGCCTTCAGCCTGAGCAAATGGCAAAAGTTACTTGCTTCTTTCAAATTGTAGAGTTGGATAGTGCTAGTTTGAATTAGCCTATGTGTATAAAGCTGTTCTAGCATCGGAAAGGACTAACCAGAAGCAACTGATCCAGGAGGAAGCTAGAGATTTGTTTTATTTTGCTGAAGTACAGATGCATTACACTCTGTCTTGATTCTTTTTCATCATTTCCATAAATACGCACCAGTAGGCTTGCAAACTTCCATATGCATAGAGAACCAATCCAGTTTCCATTGATTTTGGCACAGGATCTATAAAATGCAGTATCTGACAAGCATGTGGTTGTGCAACACTAAGATCCATATTTAATAAGAGATCTCTGTATAGCCTAAAAGAAGTATCCATTTAAACACTAATTTCTATTACAGGTGTATATTTCTGTTATTATTTTAATTATACTAATTCATCAAGCAATGGATTTTCAAATGAATCTAGGTGCTAAAATCAATTTGATATTGAATGCAGTTATATGTTTGATCCCTGCAGCTCTGATGAAAATCTGTGTCTAGCAGACTAAGTGGACTGCAACAACTAGATTCAGAACCTGCTAAAATCAGCACTCATTCAGTGGTCGTTGATCACAGAATATAGAATGGCCTGAGTTGAAAAGGACCTCAAAGAACATTTAGCTTCAACCCCCCTGCCATGGGCAGAGTTGCCAACCACCAGACCAGGCTGCCCAGAGCCATATCCAGCCTGGATCTGCATATTGTGATATTTGGACTTGTTTCCCGTGTATCAGTTGTGTAAATCAAAACCACCCTGATGTTGTAGAGCATTTATTCACTGTTTGCGGAAAATTGTAGAGGTAGCTGTGGCTTAGAGCCACTGTCATCATTCCCAGTACGATGCAATGAAAAATGTGTAGGCTTTGGGCAAACACTTGAGAAAATTTTCTGATTCAAAAATAAGTAAAGGCAGTATTTCTTGTGTCATTTTTTACTCTAGAAAAACAGCCCATTGGAGAATGCTCAATTTAAAATAAAACAGTAGCTGAGTAGTTTCAGCTTGCCTTCTTTTGTCTTTGTTTGTTTTGATATTTTTACAAGAAAAAAATCCATTCAGGCTGTACTGAATCTGTATTTCCAGCATAGAATTCAAAAGTGTTGCAAAAGATTGAAAAGCTGATTGAAATTACTGTGAAAATCTTCTTCAACCCTCACTTGAGAATGGGAATTAGAAGGAATTGGGATGCAAGTGGTACCTGCATTTTGTACAACTAATAGAGGTGATTTGATAATGTGGAAAAGTGGATATGTCCTTCTCTTCATAGAAATAGAAACCTTATTTGAGAGGAAGTGAGAAGATGTCTCTTGTAAGACCTTGTGAGTGACAGTTCTTATCTTGACATCTAGCCAAGTCCACAGCCAAATGAACTGTCTCCCCGCATTGTATGTGTAACCTTTCTTATATTTTAATTTACCTTATCTTGGTTTATCTCAGCTTATTTTACTTTATTCTATTCTATTATTTTATGGTCCACTTCATCTTGTTTTAGCATACTTTATTTGGGTATTGGTGTAAGTAAATGCAAGTTTAATGGTATGTGTGTGCACATAAAACAAAAATGCAGGATTTAAGACACGAGAAAGGTTTCAGCATCAGTCACCAGACATTGTCACAGGTACACTCAGTTTTGCTCCCACTTGTGTACGCATGACAGTGCGATCTTGGATTGTACAGACACATACGATTTGCTTCTTTTTTACCCATTTACACTGACTCCCAGTCCCAGCTTCCTTACACAGGATGTTTGCCCAACCAGTTGTTCAGCTGCAGCCCTTATCCTCTGCTCTCAGCCCTGGCTCCTGGCATCACCAGCTCCAGAGGCTCCAACAAGGCCATAGCTTTGTCTCCAGGGAGAGCTAGAACACTGACAGTACACTTCAGTTAACATGACCTAATGCTATTGCTGTAGATGAACATGGTTAGTTTCTTGCAGGTTGACTAAATGCTAAACCATTGCAGGACAGATGGAAGTTCAGTGCTTGGGGATGTAACAGAGCATTTCGTAAAAAAAACTCAGTTTGCCCAAAGTCTGATGTTTTTAAAAGTAATCTCACTCTTTCAAGGGAAAAAAAAAAGAAAATCAATGTGCCACAAACATCTGGTCTTTTTAATAAGCTTAAATAGCTAAAATCTGAAAGATACATGCACATGAAAATGAGCCATAGAATGGGAAGAGTCGCAGAACTGTAGCAATAAATGTTGCTGGCAGTTTTGTCTGTACTTCCACGCAAAGCTCATTTATTTTATTTTTTTCATGCATTTCCAAAAAGAACATTTTCTTTTCTCAGTATCCTCAAACTAGTCATGTTTCTGATGTCAGCTTCCCAAGTTAATGACGCTGGAGCCTCTCATGTTGCTGTGATGAGAACATTTGAGAGCACACTGGTGAAAGATTAATACTAGAACAGAAACCACTGATTGGCAACTAGTTATTTTTATTTATTTCTGTGGATCTTGTATGTCACCTGGAGACTATTTAGAAGATTATTTTCCTGGGCTAACATTGTGTTTAAAAATAGCACTTGTATAGTGCCAACTCATTTTAGAGTTGGGTACAAATATTGAGACAAAATCCCAGCTGTTACTGCTTTTGCTGCTAATTTGAGGTGTCAGATCAGAGCTCTACTGCTGTATGTCAGTGAATAAGGCCCCTTGTGAGATCATTATGTTTTCTAACAGTTCAGAGTAATGGATTAATCAGTGCAGCATCAGTTGCTTTCATTATATGCTCACACGGTAGTTGTGGGCTTTAATTTAAACAGACTGTGGGGAGATCAGAGGACTGAGTCAAAGAGGGGCCCAGGGCTCAGCAGACTGACGGATCCAGTGGAGCTTTGCCTCGTGCCTAGCAAGAGCAAATCCTGGATGCTCGGTGCTGAGGGATCAAGTGCCAAAGCCATTTTGCTTTTTCATCAGAGGCCATAAGAAGTAGTAAATATTTAATTTAATGCAAATTCCTCCTGACCTGAAAAACAGCTCTTTACAACTTTTGAAAATATAGCTCCTTACTCTCTACAGTCTCTGAGTTAATTACAAACATTAATCAAGTTTTAGTTTTGTTACTAAAAATGACTTAGATTCAGTTTTTGGAATTGGTACGCTGCCCACACTGTTTTACTAAACGGTGTTTCAAGGCTGTCAGGACTCTGAAGTTGTCATCGTGTCCCAACCCAAAGCAGGGGCACCCAGTTCATGCTGTTCCAGCACTCTGCTCCTCTACCAAGCTCAGAAATTGTCATAGAATCATAAAATCTTGTTGGAAGGGACCTTCAAAGGTCATCCAGTACAACTTCCTGCAATGAACAGGGCATCTGCATCCCATCAGGTGCTCAGAGTCTCGTCCAGCCTGACCTTGAGTGTCTCCAGGTATGGGACATTCACAACCTCTCTGGGCAGCCTGTGGCAATGCCTCACAACCATTGCTGTAAAAATTTCTTCCTTACATCCAATCTAAATCTCCCCTCCTTTATCCTGAAACCATTTCCCATTGTCCTGTCACAGACCCCACTAAAGGGTCTGTCCCCTTCCTTCATACAGCCCCTCTACATACTGACAGGCTGCTATCAGGTCACCTCGTAGCCTTCTCTTCTCCAGGCTGCACAGCCCCGGCTCTCAGCCTGTCCTTGTAGGAGAACAATCCCTTGAATTGTTCTTGTGCCCCTCCTCTGGATGCACTCCAGCAGGTCAATGTTTCTCCTGTACTGAGCATTCCTCATCTGGATGCAGTGCTCCAGGTGAGGCCTCACAGTGCAGAGCAGAGGGACGGATCCCCTCCCTCACCCTGCTGGCTACACTGTGTTTATGCAGCCCAGGATACAGTTGGCTTTCTGGGCTTTGAGGGCACAGAGCTGGCTTATGTCCAGCTCACCATCCACCTGTGCCCCAAGTCCTTTTCAGCAGGGCTGTGCTCTATCTTTACATCCCCCATCTTGTACTGATAGCAGGGGTTGCCTCAACCCAGGTGCCAGACTAGGCTTTGTTGAACCTCATGAGGTTCCTTGGGCCCACTGCTCAGCTTGTCTAGGTTCTCTGGATGGCATCCTGTCCCTCGTGTTTGTCAGCTGCACCACAGTAGGAGGCAGTGCAACACACCACACAGCTTGGTGTCATCTGCAGACTTGCTGAGGGTGTCCTGCTATCACAACCAGTCACAGCACTGCTGTTTCCTTCGCATCTTCACTGGCATTCTGGGGTGAGCTGCTTAATCTTTCTTTTTTGCATCAGTTCACCCACTATTGAACAGAAATGACATTTATCATGAAAACTATTTACATGAGAGGTTTAATTATGCCTGGAGATGCCTTGGTTAAATCTTAATAAATTTTCCAGTCTCATTTACTGGATGTATAGTTGCACTGGGGATAGGAAGCCTGTAAAGCATGGCAGTTATGGGAGAAGTAGTACTTGTGGAGTATGACAGTAATTCACTCTTGGGAATGTTGTAAGCCTGCAGATACGCCATTTGTAGCTATCCGTTGCATGCACATAGATAATAATCTTACATTAGGCCCAATTACATGGTGTTATGGACACACAACACACGGATTACATACACAGGCAACGAGCACACAGTGATAAAGCCGTGGTGTAATTGAAGGAGACAGAAGGAAACGTTAGACTTGTTAGCTACCAGCACTGCACTGCCTGACGCGGCTGCTTCCACCCAGCCTGCCTGCCTTGCTTGTCTGCTCCAGGCTCACAGCCCACATCTCACAGGCTCACTTTCACAATAAGGGTTTATCTCACAGCGAGGTAGCTCAGCACCTTATTCTTTCTGCAGCGTGTTGTTGTTTGCTTAGCACAAAGCCCACAGCTACGCCAAAGAGTGCGCTGCCAAACGAAGGCTGTTGTTTGCAGGATTCCTGCTATCAAATGATGTGTTTTAGAAACCTGCAAAGAATCTCTGTCTCCTAAGGGTAGAAGTTGGAAAACAAAAACACAGTAAACAATCTGGCTCCTTCTCAGATCTTTTTCCTTTTACCTATCACATTACTTGGCAGTGTATAGCACAGTGCTAGATGTGATTGTATGCATATTGGTTTGAGTAACTTTACATTTTCTTTCTCTGCTGGATATGAGCATCTGTGGGCCTGATTATTTCTTGCTGGCTGAGAATTTTGGAAATGCTGCAAACTGTGACCCAGCAGAATCCTTGTGTATCAAAAACCTGAATGGCCAGCATAACAACCTCTGGTAACTGTGGAAGGTGCTTGTTAAGGCGTGGACAAAAGTGTTAATCAGAAATTTAATCTACCATATAATTTCTCAATTTGATTAGCTGCTTGTGCTAATCAGCTGCCGAAATGGAATATGAGAGCAAATCAGTCTCTGTTGGAGTCAGAAACCACAGGATGTCTTCAGTTCTGACCTAATATGACAGGTTTGCCCCATCCCTTTAGTTTGAATTCAGACTGCAAACAGGAAGCATCACTGTAGGTGTTGTACCGATGCTCACAAGTATGCCTTGGGCTTAGGGAAACTGATATTTGTATAACAATTTTTACCTTTCGTAAGTGACAAAATAGGACAACGTGGCTTTTTTAGGCTGAGATGCATCAATGCATCAGGTACTGTTACTGTCATCAGTGTTATGTGCTTGAAAAAAGAAACCAACTCTTCTACGCGTTTTCCACTTGAAATGTGACTGGAGAATGTTAATGTGCATTCTACTTACTGAAGTACTAATTGAAGAAATGAAATAGTTAACATTTCAGATAATTCTGTTATGTTATCTAACATTTTTCTGACATCATTGCCAGAAGATGCTTCTCTAGTATTTAACTGGAACAGAGTGGGAGATGTACTATAATGAAAGTATTATTATTCCAGATGAATAAGTCAGCAGTCATTCTGATATTCATTATATGCTCTTAATTATATCACTAATTGAATTTCAAGTAAGAGAAACAAAATCTCTGTGTACTCTGTAATTTAAAGAACTGAGCATGTGTAACTGTTGGTCTGACAGCCGGGGATTTCTCTCTGAATTACTCTAAGGGATGCTTGCAGTTCCTGAGGAGTTTAAATAAGATACTTGTATAATTAGTGGGATTCAAAATGTAAATCCTTTCTTTTTCTTTCTTTTTTTTTTTCCTCCCCAAACTATCTTTTTTTTCCTCTTATTTAGAACACCTGTATTCCTCTTCAAGAGTGGAGAGAGGAGTAAAAACTCATCATAGGACCATAGAATCCCTAGAGTTAGAAGGGACCTTTAAAGGTCATCTAGTCCAACTCCCCTGCAGTGAACAGGGACAGTGTACCAATGTTATTTAAAAACAAACAAAAGCAGCAATCCACACATGAGAGACATTTCTGTGAGTTGATGATTTTGATTTAATTACACTTAGTGTAGAATTAATGACTCTTTGTCAGTGAACTGCAGTGGTGCATGTGAATTTGGAGCAAGGCAGAAGACAACAGAACTGCAGCTGCATGCTGTTAAATTTGAACAAGGAGTTTGTGAAAGGAGACAGGTAATTGTTACCAAGTCATGGTGGGATTGAAAACTGAACATTCTTTCCTTTACAAAAACCAGATTAGTCAGGGCTATAAATCAGCTTTGTTCTTCAGACGGAAGAACGCAGCACTGTGCGTGCTTCTATCCAGTTTGGGCTACTGGCAGAGAAGTGAGTTAGGAAAGGAGCTCCTCTGGGGTTGTAAATTGAAATCAGTGGGACTATGACAGTACGTATTGCTGGAGGATGTACCACCTCAGAGGCTGCTGATCTCATGTTATGCGTCTTCCAAGTAGTCCTTGGAGGACCCTTAGGACTGCTGCAGTCTGCTTCTGCTTAGCTGGCATGATCTGACAAGGATCACGGCTCAAGGTGGGAAGTTTGCTGGCATAAATAATATTTTATATAACCTCAGTTTCCTGATTCAGCATTTTGGATGCAAATAGTTTACAGGGAGAGGACTTCTAAATAACAGGACAGTACAAGGGGCAAGAGTATTTGGGCTGTGGAAGAGGAGGAAGGCACAAGGCTGGGGAGAACCCAGCAGCATACAAGTTTCGGAGGAAGTTTTGGAGGAAGTTTTTCACTCAAAGGGTGATGAAGCACTGGAACAGGTTGTCCAAGGAGGCTGTGGATGCCCCATCCCTGGAGGCATTCAAGGCCAGGCTGGATGTGGCTCTGGGCAGCCTGGTCTGGTGGTTGGTGACCCTGCACATAGCAGGGGGTTGAAACTAGATGATCTTTGATGTCCTTTTCAACCCAGGCCATTCTATGATTCTATAATTCTATGATTCCCCAAACAACACTGAAGGACTCGAGAGATTCTGGTAGTTTTTCATATAGCTTCCTGATGTTTGTGCATCTTTTCTGATAGAATTGAATCTTAGTGGCATAGAAATGAGAGCGGGGCCCTGAAGCTGCTAGCAAATGAATGGAACAGAATTTATTTTTCCTTTCACATTAAACATGCTGCTCTAGTGTGTGCTTTCCCATCAGGATGCAATTAAAATCGTTACTGGGAAGGCTTCATGTGCATGACAGAAAGCTTTGCAAAATGCCTCTGGAGCACTCCTCTCCCTGATATGTCCCTGTTCAGAAGCCAAAGAGTTCTCCCTGTGCTGGGGCAGTGCCTGCTGTGCAACCAGCAGCACGTTACATTCCTTCAGCTGCAGCTCAGCTGCAGTGCCGGCAGTTCACTGTCAATTAGTGCCCTTTGCAGCGTTTGGCCTTTTTGTCCTGAAATAATTGCTGTTATCATTGGTGCTTTATTGCCTTCATTATATTTAACATTTAAATATCAATGAAATAATATATTAATAAGTCATCTGTGCAGTAGTTATCTGTTAGATTTATCCTTGAAATTTTTGTTAAAGGAGTATATAAATTCAGCATGGACATAGGATTCTTAGAAGGAGGGTTATGTATTTGTTGATGAATTATGGGATCCCTTTGCATGCTGGGGGCAAAGACTAAGCCTCCTTCATCTAATATTTTGCAAGCAGAAATGCTGTATGTGATTAAAATAATGCTTTGTCTATTAAGCAGAAATATTTTAAGAAATTTAAAGATATTTCTGAATCATCATACCATGGTAAAGGCGCTGACCTTTCCACACGCAGATGAAGAATTGAGCTGGGAGACAGGGATATGTTCTGTGCCCTTGGCAGGGCAGAGCTCCCTGCCACATCGTGTGCTGCCTGAATCCAGCCTGCATCCTGAAATCACTGCGAAGTCTTTGAATTCCTATGGCTTCCATGAATCCTGTAGTGCCACATGTGACCTACTGGAACATCAGCTATGTGTGTGTGATTTAATTTTTGTAAGCCGACTTTATACACTGCTGTTGTTTGTTGGTGCATACCTGAAATCTTCTGACCAAGTGCATAGCTCAATTTTATATATCAGGCAGCTGAGGCAGGGGGTGAATTACACGTGTGTGTTTGCAGAAAATACTGGTTCAATTAAAAATTCCATTTGTGAGTCCCATTTGAACTTTCAGACATGGATGTGATACAAATGGTAAATAAATATGTTGGGGGTTGGGTGTGCTGTACACATGAATGTATCCTTGTTCACGTGCAGAAGTTCTGTTGTACGTGCTTGTTTTGGCTGACTGTCCACAAAAAGCATTC